>NC_091125.1:166235396-166312896 GCF_040183065.1 Periplaneta americana
TCATGAAGCAGCTGGGAGAAATGCCTGAAGGTCGTATCTGTAATATTACTTTGAGTGTTGTAGCCTATCCCTTCGAATTTTATTCACGCCATGAAAATAGCTACATATCTTCCAGTAGGACTGTCAGTTATAACGAAGTATCAAGGTACAACCTATTCCATTAATGCCGTCACTTTTTGTAGTTGTATTTACATTCAGTACTTCATTCCTTTTCCATTGTAAATTTGTATACAACAGACATACAGACAGCCATTCCTACAAGCAGTGGCGTGCCGCTTGCAGCTCTGAAATGCTGGCATAAATCACAAACGAGTTCTAATTGTGTAGTTACTACTCTAGCATGGACACCACTGAAAACCGGAATACGCATGGGTGGTCAACTCGTGCTCTCAAAGTGTCACTACGATCTCAGTGCAGGTATAACGGACTCTGTACTACCTATACTGTCTATATGCGGTTCTTGCAAGACGCAAGACTGCTCGCATCTGCAGTAAGTGGCGGCTCGTTTTAAATGGAAAACAATATAATACCCAGGTTATTCCCCTTTAGCGATGCGTCGAAAGGAAATAATTTTTTTATTAAGAAGTGAGGTAAAGCTTGTACGGGGACATCATTTTATTTTTACTAACATTTTTAATGTTAACCTGTCTATAACTTTAGAGAGCCGGAAACACCGCTTGCTCCCCCCTCCAAGACTGGAGTTCGATGATACTGGCGTAAAACACAAATCACTCTACTAGATATAGGAAGGAAGAAAAGTAGTTCATCCATTTACGTAAACTAGGAAATATCGCGATTTTCAGTTTGATCATTTTCATTAGGTTTTTCTTTAATGAAAGTACAGTACTGTATTAAGAATAGGCGTTTTTACTCACGAAGTGAGTTATCCATGCGAACGTATTCATTATGCAGTGTATACTACCTACAGCACATTAGCGTACAATATAGAGAAAGAAGTTAAATTGAAAAATAATCATAATATGAATATTTAAACACAATTTTGAAAATGGTGGCCGTTCATTTCGATACAGGCTTCAGTTCTTTTGTGCATATTATCGCAATATAGACTATTGCATGTAATTCCAATTGCCAGTTTCGTCCTTCCTACTAGGAACTCATGTTGAAATAATTCTATACCTACTCTACGTACTGTAAATTCAATCTTCACTTCTGCCCGATCCGAAAATATAAAATTACTCAGACATGCTATCTACTGTCCGTCCAAGTGGTTATGCCGCAGGATTGTAGGAAGGGAGGAAATCACGTGACAGTTAATTACTTAACGAGGCCCTTTTATTTAAGTTAAATTAAATAGCTGTATAATATTACGTAAACGTCCAATTCCTAAGAGAAATTAATGTTTTCAGAAAAGAGCTAAGACAGCCCAGCTATTACAGAGGGACGAGCAGAAGCAGGTGGGGGAAATCGGGATGCGACGTAGGCAAACGGACAGTACCTGTGCGAAAATATGATTCAATATTGAAAGCTCTTTCGTCACTGGAAAACGCGAACATATTTCTGGAACGTACTATACTCAGTAACTCAGTACTGCTTACTATCTGCTGTCTTGGCTCTGTGTGGAGTTGGAACTTCCTTAGTAGAAGGGGTGGGAGTGAAGTACATTGAAAAAACTCAGGTACAATAAAAATTGAAGTAAAAATAAAATGATGTCCCTGTATTATGTTATATTATACTTTCTTACGTATGACATTTTATGTTACAAATAAAGACAGTGAAGACTTTAGTAAAGAAATACTGTCTAGATCTGCTTTAGAACAGCTGAAGGTAATGATGGGATATAAACAATGTGAGACTGATATCAAATATCGTTATCACGTTGTGTGTGAGAGTTACAGAATTGCACGACTTATGATACACTAGTTAAGAGCATTTATGAATAAATTTGAAATGTGGTAGGATCATGTAGAACAGTGACCGGCATGTTCCGTGCTCTGTGACGTCATACGACGTAGCCGCCTTGCTCTTTGCTCGGCAATCTCTGCATACTGAGCACAGCGAGGAGAGAAGGTTCAACTGAACAGTGGTGGTGCGGCGTCTATGCACTGACAGAGCGCGATCCATTCTTCTGAGATAGTATGGGAACAGCATAATTACAATACATTTGTACGAAAACAAAACTGTACAACCTTCATAAATCAATGTAACAAAATATTTTGGTTTGTAATCAAATTTAATGTACTTACAATAACATGAAACTCATAATACAGCCACTTGCGGAAGCGTTTGCTAATATATAAATGAAATTCCGAAACTGCTATAAACATAGAAGCATATAAATAAATGCTTTAAGCAGTACTGCAACACTTTGTCTACTCGGAAACTTGAAAACAGTTCAAGGGTTTTTAACACACATTTCTCTACATAATATACAGATTAAACTATATAGGCCTTATCTTGGTGAGTAGGCCTAGTATGCAAAGTATATTTCAACTTTTGAAACACACCATCACTTTTTGTCACTACTGTGTCCAAGCTAAACGCTTTGTCGAGATTTTTTTCCTCTTTTTTTCGCGCACTAATTTTGCAATCTTTGGAGTCATAATCTGGCTAACACACAAGCGAAGAATATGTTTCAAGTACAGATCAGACAGGTGGTTTCTATGTTGTGGTTTGCAGATCTTCATACAAGAAAAGAACTGTTCACATACATATGTAGATCCGAATATGCTCAACATCCCAGCAGCAAATCTATGCAATCGAGGGAATCTTGCCTGGGGAAATCTTCTATAAAATGTAGATAGATCCTTTTTGTTTTCAAAGCGGTCTTTCATTTCAATATCATTTTGCAAATCAATGACTTCCAGTTGCAATGATGATGGAACACTGTCAATATTCACTGAAAATGTTGTCGCAAATATGGAAATATCAGATTGAAGATTTGCAAACTCTTGAAATCTGCAATCAAATTCCTGACTCAATTCTCCTAATATTTGTACATACTTATTCGTGTCTGTAATTGGGTGACATACTGTAGACAGACTCCACTGCTCGCTCTCCCAAGCTCTTGCGATCTGACTGGCTCTTACGTCACAACTGCAGCATCTGCCGGCCACTGATGTAGATCATACATAACTTCATTTTCTTCGACTATAAACTATCTTGAAGAGTGATGAGAAAACCTTCTTATCAACTATAAGACGCTACTTCAAGACTACGGCAAAATTCACTGGTAAGATTGGAGAAACATTGACAATTAACAAGGAATCGAGATTTTTTTTAAGTCCTTTTGGCTTACAGCCGATAAACGATCCTGAAAGTTTATAGTTTGAATTGATAAATCTACAGAACAGCACACCACTCAAATTCAAGCGAAATCAGGAATCGAACTGTTCGTAATGCTGCCTGTCAGAATTTGCATTAAATTTATTTCATTTGCCGTGACATGTAAAAAATTACTTTCTTCAATTTGTGATTGTTTGCGAATACTGACTGTTACTTTTCTGAGAATATAGGAATACTCTTTAATGTGTAAACACTTTTAAATTCTCGTATTCTATGTTTAATATAAGACATATAATAAGAAATATTAACAAATAGTGTAATATTAAATAAGTGTTGCAGCTATATTTGTTGTATCTTGAAAAAGTTGTATTCGGTTTATGTTTCCTGTACTAAATTAATTTACAAAGCTAGGAAATAATATAATTTTGTTATGTGTTCAGGTATAGTCTGTCTAAAATTACTATAATTATTGTACCATACGTCATTCTGAAATTTAAATCATGGAATAGATATCACGACCACCTGCATGAGCCACCAGAGCGCACCGTGGCAGTGAACTGCTTTTGCAGCGAAACTACAAACAACTTGTAACTGCTGCGGCTGGCTCCGTCTGCCTTTCTCTCTTTCAAGGTTTTTTTAGCACTTCGTGAGCACGAGTTGTCCATCCATGGAAATACACAATACAGGCGAATCAAGTCGTAAGTTCACAATAGCGGTGGGGTAGAAGATGTAGTTTCTTTGTGAGTACGAACTAAATAACGAGACCGCATTAATGATATCCAGGGTACTTAAAGGTATAAGTAGGTACATTAAATACATCATACGCATTTGATTGTTCACAAAAAAATATCTGCTCCATATGAGATATACATCGACGCGTAGAATACGTCACCCCATCACCCAGTATCGGGAATGAAACTGCAGCTGTGCTGGTTTGAATGTTTTATTTTTGTTGCAGTTTATAAATGAGGGGCTTGCACCATAAGAATAAACCGGACACAAGCAAGGACGTTACTAGAAATCCGAAGATGGTAGAAATCAAGCCGAATTTATCATTAACTAAGATAGATTACCAACATCTATATATATAATTTGAACTGGTAATAGAAATTACGGGAAAACGGCTGAACGGATTTTAATGAGTGACCCCTCATTTTCATGCCTGGCATATAAAGTTTTTCGGAAAAGTAGTAGTTTTCAGTGAAATGTCAATTTTCCTACATAATTTTCCTATTTTCCAAAATCCATCTGTTGTCAGTTTTGAGAACTAATTTTATTCAATCACGCCGACTTGATTGAATTTCAGAACAAAACACACACTACAATAAACAATAGGCCATTATACGAAGGCCATGACCTGCAGGATTGCCGATATATTTAGAGCTCAATTCAATTTGTTATTAAAAACTGATTCTGCAGTGTATAATTTTCTGAGTACTGCTGTGCATTGGATATTCAAATCTACGAAACTTGAGGTGGTTTGATGACATTATTACCATTAGAAATTAAATATTATTATAGTTAATATCATGATGCATCTATTCTTCATTAATTTTACATAATATTGATGCTATATTGATGACATGAAAGTGAAACGTTTTGAGGTTATGTAAGTAAATGTAGAGAATATCTTAATTTACATCTTCATTTCTATAATTTACTGAGTGACTGCTATATACAACTACAAAACTTAAGTAAGATAATAATATTGTTATTAAAAATCAAATTTATTAAACCATTGGGGTTAGATCTTTTTCATACACTTAATGGCGGTGTAGTGTAGATATTGATATGTGTCATTATCTTCAGTATTGGCTCAAGAGAGCGCAAAAATTACAGTTCCTAAGGAAAGATAAAGAGGCATTACTTACTGATAAAATAAGAGGCCTAGAAAATGTTGTCTCCAGATCATTTCAGCAAGATCTCTTAGTAGGATAAAATGATTTTACGCTCTACATTTCAAGTTCTACATGCAGCAGCTATACGAAATGCTATTGTTCGAAAGCTTAGCAAACCTGACATTTTTTTAACTTTTGCCTACAATCCACAATGACCTGAAATTGCTACTGCTATCGTCCTGACATTGATACTTGCGTTTTCGCATTGAAACTCAAAAACTGAAGTTGGATAGGTTCAAGAAAAAGCATTTGGCCTAAAAAAATCCATTCAGAGGGAGTATGTTTCATTATTATGGAAACAAATAACTATCAAAAAGGCAAGTATTCTTCATTGAAAATAAATCTGAAAAATTTTTATTTCAACGTCTAACGAACTTAGTTTGCAGCAGCATTTGCTGCACTAGCCACTACTATTACTATATTTCCCTGCCAATTTTCCCAGTCAGTTGATACTTCGTATAACGGATGAGTAAAAACAAACACAGTTATTCGATAATGATTACAAACATTTCTTTTAATGATACTGTAACAGACATTCACTTAATTAACATGTTTCACGAACAATTACCTTCAAGAAGTGGTTACAATTAATAGTTAGAAACTACAAACCAAATGGAAAAACAAAATCATAATTTTAGACGTCGAAAGAAAGAGTTGAATTGAGCAAGTGTAGTATGTTACAGTCATAGAAAGTAATAATGGTCAAGATGATAATAAGAGATAATTTGTTCTCAAAAGTTGGTATTTCCAGTTTCTATATAACTGCCAGCACAAAAATATGCAAATGGCCCGGATAAGTTAGCGTTTCTATTCATAGAAAGAAGAACTCAAGTAGAGGGTTTCATGCTTTAACATTATGCAAAAGTTTTCATTACCTCGGCAAGAAACCTTTGCAGCAGGAAAAGAAGTACAATTTACGATTAAAAGTCTAGTGAAAATGTAATTACGCCCACAGCCGATGTCCCGGACTCATATATATCTGCAACAATGGCGCTGCAGTCCGTGCACGGCCTTCTGAAATACGAGGCCGTGAATATTTTTCGTCTGATCTCTTTGCTTCCGGAGTCGCGGGGGCTTCGAAAGTAACGAACCTTCTCGAGTTCGCCGCTGGGCCGTTAACCTTACTCTTAACTCTAGCGGTAAAACTTTCAAGTACATTACATAGCCAATCATTCACTTCGACTCCTGGAAGGAGAACAGATTCAGCCGGCCTTTCTCCATTATCAGGAGTTACAAGAAACTATCAGGAATGAAAACAAGGCAGACATGTACAATGTTTACGTAATTTGTTTTCTATGGCCTAATATCGTTATTTCTGAGAGTTGGTAGTTTAAATGTAAAGTATTTGGTGGAAAATATAGGATGGGAATTCACATAAAATGGCATCCTTAGACAACCATTCATAAAAGTAAATCTTTTAATGCGAGATAAAGAGTGTTAAAAATTAGTTGAGTGGAAGAGAAGGCCTCATGGTCTTAACTCTGCCAGAAAAAATAAAGCATTAAACTTATTATTATTATTATTATTATTGTTATTATTCTTATTTATATTATTATTATTGTTATTATTTTATTATTATTATTATTATTATTATTATTATTATTATTATTATTATTATTATCATTATTAGTTGAATGGGTTACATCAGCTTCTTGTCTATGCGGATGACGTGAATATGCTAGTGGAAAATCCACAAACGACTAGGGAAAACGCGGAAATTCTAGTTGAAGCAAGTAAAGCGATAGGGTTGGAAGTAAATCCCGAAAGGACAAGGTATATGATTATGTCTCGTGACCAGGATATTGTACGAAATGGAACTATAAAAATTTGGAGATTTATCTTTCGAAGAGATGGAAAAATTCAAATATCTTGGAGCAACAGTAACAAATATAAATGACACTCGGGAGGAAATTAAACGCAGAATAAATATGGGAAATGCGTGTTATTATTCGGTTGAGAAGCTTTTGTCATCTAGTCTTCTGTCAAAAAATCTGAAAGTTAGAATTAAAAAAAAAAAAAAAACAGTTATATTACCGGTTGTTCTGTATGGTTGTGAAACTTGCACTCTCACTTTGAGAGAGGAACAGAGATTAAGGGTGTTTGAGATTGACGTTCTTAGGAAAATATTTGGGGCTAAGAGGGATGAAGTTACAGGAGAATGGAGAAAGTTACACAACGCAGAGCTGCACGCATTGTATTCTTCACCTGACATAATTAGGAACATAAAATCCAAACGTTTGAGATGGGCAGGACATGTAGTACGTATGGGCGAATCCAGAAATGCACATAGTGTTAGTTGGGAGGCCGGAGGGAAAAAGACCTTTGGGGAGGCCGAGACGTAGGTGCGAAGATAATATTAAAATGGATTTGAGGGCGGTGGGATATGATGGTAGAGACTGGATTAATCTTGCTCAGGATAGGGACCAATGGCGGGCTTATGTGAGGGCGGCAATGAACCTCCGGGTTCCTTAAAAGGCAGTAAGTAAGTCAGTATTATTATTATTATTATTATTATTATTATTATTGTTATTTTTGTTATTATTATTATTATTATTATTATTATTGTTATTATTATTATTTTTATTATTATTGTTACTATTGTTATTATTATTGTTATTTTTGTCATTGTTATTATTATTGTTATTGTTATTTTTATTATTATTATTATTGTTATTTTTGTTATTATTATTATTATTATTATTATTATTATTATTATTATTATTATTATTATTATTATTATTATGGGCACAATTTAGATCCTTTTGAGGTTTAGTTTCGTTTTGATTATTAGTTTTTACTGTTTGTACTCAATTGTATTCATGTATGTTTTTGTTATTTAAGATATTATTTATTTTGTTTTGCACCTTTGTATCTTCTGTTTGTGTATTGTGCTGAACTATAATTGGCCTCTGGCTGTTGTTCAGCACACAAATATTAATAATAAATAAATAAATAAATAATAAATAAATTATTATTATTATTGAAAGTATTATTATTGTTAGTTTGTTATTATTATTGTTGTTATTATTGTTATTTTTGTTATTGTTATTATTCTTAGTTTTGTTATTATTATTGTTATTATTGTTGTCATTATTGTTATTTTTTATTATTATTATTATTATTATTGTTATTTTTGTTATTGTTATCATTGTTAGTTTTGTTATTATTATTGTTATTATTGTTATTTTTGTTGTTGTTATTATTATTATTGTTATTATTGTTATTTTGTTATTATTATTGTTGTTATTGTTATTATTATTGTCATTATTACTATTGTTCTTGTTATTATTATTGTTATTATTATTATCATTAATTTTTCGCATAATAAATATCCCGGCCAATTGCCAAACTCTTCAAACTGATATTAACTCTATTGAACTTTGGTCTGACGATAATGGAATGAAAATTAATGAAACAAAAACTTTTGTTGTTCCGTACTCACGAAAAATTACTTCCATAAAATTCAATTATTCTCATAATAACGTCTATTATTAGGAAAAATTCTATTAAAGATCTTGATGTATTATTTGATTCTAAATTATATTTTCATGATCACGTTCAATATATATTTTACAACCATTCAATAAGAATGCTTGGTTTAATAAGGTCTATAACTTATTCTTTTTCTACTCTTGCGTCTCTCTTAATTCTGTACTTTACTTTGGTTCGATCTAAACTTGAATATGCATCTGTAGCCTGGAATTCCATTACTTCAACTGATTCGGTGAAATTGGAAAATATCCAAAGAAAATTTATTTCCTTATGTGCTTTTCGATTTATACCCAATTCCTCTGTCATTAATTATGAAGTTACCTATAAATATTTTAACTCTTGTAGCCTTTGATCTAGACGTCAAAATCTCGATTATCAATTTTTTGCAAAGTTGCCTTTTAGTTTATTTCTAATTTTGTGCCATTTTTTTTTCGCCCACTGTGTACCTGTCATGTATGACATAGTAGAAATACAAACTTAACAACACAATAAAATTGTATTTAACACATGAATATGTCGGCGGTTTTCCACATGATTAAAATGTATAAAAGTATTTTATTATTAATATTAAGTTACGTGGTAGCCATGACCAATGTGAGGGAGTTGCCACACCCAACCAGGAACATAGTTGTGGGCTGTATGAAAATTTCCAGCAATAAAATCAGCCTGTGTTAATCCACAAGGATAATTAATCCACGGAACTGGGAAACCAAATATTTGCTTTAACAGTGTTGTTAATGTTTTCCTTCCACTGATGGACAAAAATGTTTTAATATTTATGCAGAGCTAATATGTTCTTTTTAATTACAACCGTAAAATTGTTTTCTTGAAAACGAGTACGTGTTCAGATAGCAATCAATAAGATAATACAGTCGCATTGGTGACACAACGTGGATATGAAGTCTGGATACTTAGGGAAGAGAAGCAGAAAGGAAGAGATGAGAATATGTGTAGGAATAGTAGCTGATAAAGAAATGAGCAGAAGAGAAAATATGAGAAAAGTGAGAAATTAAGGGGTTATGAGGATTGCAAGGAGAAAAGAAAGAAGATAATAGGAAGAAAACGTGGCAAAAGAAGAGAAGATGATAAAAATAAAGATATAGGCATAATGAGGAAAAGGGAAGAGAATCAGACGAAGAGAGAAGAAAAAATAAAAATAAATGTGAATATGAGAATCATGTTCCTAAAGAAGATAATAGGAAAGAAAACGTGGCAAAAGAAGAGAAGATGATAAAAATAAAGATATAGGCAAAACGAGGAAAAATGGAAGAGAATCAGACGAAGAGAGAAGAAAAATAAAAATAAATGTGAATATGAGAATCATGTTCCTAAAGGAGATCTTAAGAATTCGTGTTACGCTTTTCAATAGCATTTTGTGTGGCATTCACATCTGTTCTAATAGTTATAACAAGGGATCGTAACCTCCAGCGTAGCTCAGTCGACTAAGACGCTTCCCTGACGATCTGGAGTTGCGCTCGGGCTGGGGTTCGATTCCTGCTTTTCCTGATTACCTCGTAGTGTCCGTTCCGAGGTTTTACCCAAACGTAAGGCGAATGTTAGGTAATCTATGGCGAATTCTCGGTCACATTTCTCCAAATATCATCTATCACCAATCACATCGACGCTAAATAACCTAGTAGTTGATACATCGTTGTTAAATAACCAACTAGCTTAAACAAAAATTAAGGACCGTACTTTATTCCAGGAGGCTAAAAGATTAAGTATGATTGGAGTTTTTAAGTGGACGACGCACTTGCATCTAGCAAATGAAGTACTTGACTGACAGCTCAAGCGACTCTTGTTTCGTCAAGTGGGGCAGAACAAAACATGGGACACTTTAACAGTTACACTAATATTTACAATTTAATTTATTTACACTATGTACACTAGAATTCGATAGTTTTACTAATTAAATTGCACCATACTAAAAAATGACCCACATTTGTCAATCATTATTTACAATATTATGTTTTCGCTTTATCCCCGTTTCATTTTTAATGTCATTCTTTATTCTTCCCAATTTGATATTTTTCTTTTTTTGTTTATTCGCTTCTTTTCGTTCCATTTTGTTGCTCTCTAGTTTTCTTTTATTCCTTTTTCTGCATTTCTTTCTTTCTTCCCTCTTTTTTGTTTAATCTTCCTTTAATTTTTACTATTATTACTCATTCCCCCAAATTTCATATTTTTATTTATTTATTTTATTTTTTTGGTTTATTTGCTTCTTTTCGTTAAATTTTGTTACTCTCTTGTTTTTCTTTTATTTCTCTTTCTCTATTTCTTTATTTCTTTCTTCTTTTTCGTTTAATTTCCGTTTCATTTTTATTGTCATTCTTTATTCTTTCCAATTCGATATTTTTCTTTTTTTGTTTATTGGCTGCTTTTCGTTACATTTTGTTACTCTCTTGTTTTACTTTTATTCCTTTTTCTCTATTTCTTTCTTCCTTCCTTTTTTTCATTTAATCTCCTTTTAATTTTTACTGTTATTACTCATTCTCCTAAGTTTGATATTTTTATTTTTATTTATTTATTTTTTTTGTTTATTCGCTTCTTTTCGTTACATTTTGCAACTCTCTTGTTTTTCTTTTATTTCATTTTCTCTATTTCTTTCTTTCTTCCTTCTTTTTTGTTTAATCTTCTTTTAATTTTAATTGTCATTCTTTATTCTTCCCAATTTGATATTTTTCCTTTTTTGTTTATTCGCTTCTTTTCGTTCCATTTTGTTACCCTCTAGTTTTTTCTTTCATTCCTTTTTCTCTACGTCTTTCTTTCTTCCTCCCTTTTCGTTTAATCTCCGTTTAATTTTTACTGTCATTCTTTATTCTCCTCAATTTGATATTTTTATTTTATTTAATTTTTTGTTTATTCGCTTCTTTTCGTTTCATTTTATTGTCCTCTTGTTTTTTTTTCTTTTTTTCCTCTTTCTTTATTCTTTTCTTTCTTCCTTCTATTTCGTTTAATCTCCGTTTAATTTTTACTCTAATTCTTTATTTTCCTCAATTTGATCTTTTTATTTCTTTTTGTTTATTCGCTTCTTTTCGTTCCATTTTTCTCTCTTCTTTTTCTTTTATTCCTTTTTGTTTATTCTTTTCTTTCGTCCTTTTTCGTTCAATCTTCGTTTCGTTTTTAATATCATTCTTTATTCTTCCCAATTTAATATTTTTCTTTTCTTGTATATCCTCTATTTTTCGTTCAATTTTATTCCCATCTTGCCTTTTTTATTCCTCTTTCTTTTTCCTCGCTCTATCTTCGCCTCATTTTTACTGCCATTCTTTATTCCCTCAATTTGATAATTTTTTCTTCTCTTGTTTGTTCGCTTCTTTTCACTCACTTTATCTCCCTCTTGTCTTTTCTTTTATTCTTCCCTTCTGTCATTTCATTCTACTTCCGTTTCATTTTTACTGCCATTCTTTACTCTTCAATTTTATCTCTCCCTCTCTCTTTCCAAGTTTAAATAATTTTATCATTTTGAAACTTTGCCTTTCATCCCCTTTCTTGCTTGCCCTTCCTCTTCCCTTTTCTTCTTTCTTGTTGTATTTCCTTCCCGTCTCATTCTTTTTTCTTCCATATTTATTCGCTCTGAGTGTGTTCTCTGTGTAATCCACACACTTATCCATGAGATACATTCCGCTCCACGTGACTGGCATCGTAATCTGAACTGGAATGAATTAATCTCTCATAACGGTCCCTCGCTTTCTGAATTACGGAACGGAATGCAAATCCCGGGTCTCAAACACGTGCTTTGCTGTTTCTCTCCTACAACTATTGCACTAACCCAGACTCGAAGTCACCCAAGTCAATATTTAGGAGTTTTGACAGTTTTAACGATGGCATTTGGGACAACGTCAAATAGTTCGCTCCAGGTGCGGGCACAGTGATCAAATCTGATTGGCAGTTTCACAGACACTCCCTATTTCTGGCATTGACTTAATATACGAATTTTTTCTGTCCACAATTTTTTACTAAACTGTCCATCTATTGGAGTATTATGCAATACACGGGTACAGTGATCAAATCTGATTGGCAGTTTCACACACATTCCCCATTTCTGGCATTGACTTAATATACGAATTTTTTCTGTCCACAATTTTTTACTAAGCTGTCCATCTATTGGAGTATTATGCAATACACGGGTACAGTGATCAAATCTGATTGGCAGTTTCACACACATTCCCTATTTCTGGCATTGACTTAATATACGATTTTTTTCTGTCCACAATTTTTTACTAAGCTGTCCATCTATTGGAGTATTATGCAATACACGGGTACAGTGATCAAATCTGATTGGCAGTTTCACACACACTCCCTATTTCTGGCATTGACTTAATATACGAATTGTTTCTGCACACAATTTTTTACTAAACTGTCCATCTATTGGAGTATTATGCAATACACGGGTACAGTGATCAAATCTGATTGGCAGTTTTACACACACTCCCTATTTCTGGCATTGATTAATATACGAATTGTTTCTGCACACAATTTTTTACTAAACTGTCCATCTATTGTAATATTATGCAATACACAGGCACAGTATCCTTTTTTTTTACCAGCACTTATAGGCTTCTTCTAGTTCCACACCGAATTTAGTCGACGCTATAAAAATAGACGTATTGTCAAACTACTTTAGTAGAGCTAGTTTGTCGTCATTCCTCACCACTTGCTCGTAACTGTAACCCTACCTTCTTTCTTCATATCAGTGTCACTTTTTAGTGAAGCGTATTATATTGTAAAGAATATTTTGATTATATGAAAATGATGCGAGCATGAAATAACAGCTATCACGTTTATACAATATTATGCATTTTACTTATTACACAAAACTATAATAGTGTGATTTATGAAAAGTCATGCTAGTGACCAAAGGTATCGACAATGATAACTCTTAAAAAGTACCTAGTGTCGTACGCCTGTATGAGAACCCAAACAATGTTTCTATTATAATTAATTGAATAGGTAATGTGTAAGAGTGTGTCAACAGTTAATATTATTTCATTTAACATCTAACAAATCGGCAATTATATTTGCTTTTCTCCGCCATGCTGCTGACTAGACGGAATGATAAATTCAATCAACTGGAGGCATCTAGTGACAAGAAAATAGAAGAAACTCCAATGATAACCAGAAAGCGCAGATGGTATAGAATAAGATACCTCAGGGCATGGATCTACATAAGCGCATAATGGATGATATGAATAAATTTCTAACCTTTCACATATGACACCGACGAGGTTAAGATTTAAAATATACACAAAACAAGAACACAGTTCCTGAGATGTTGATACCGCGCCGTAAAATAACCCACTTAAAAAAAAACAAACATACTCATAAAGATATGGGGTTTATTGAATTCAGTTTAAATCTTGAATATGTCCGCCATTTTGTTCTCCAATAAACGACAGTCTTCTATGTTGTGAACAGCATTTACTAATAGATCTGGTGGATTATCTTTCATTTGGTGCGATATTGCATATTTTAGTTCGTCGGTAGTCATAGGATTAATTTAAAAACTCGGTCTTTTAAATAACCCCACAGCCAAACATCTGCTGGATTGAAATCGGGGGAACGCGCTGGCCAGGTGTTAGAAAAATGTCTGCTTATTATGCGATCACAAAATATGTTACGTAACAATCGCTAGCTGATATATAAATATGGGGAGGTGCACCATCCTGCATGAAGATTATGTTCTCGATGCTACGATTTCGTAATTTGATTGAAAGGGACGAAAGAGTACACTTAAATGAATAGAAAACGTATGTATGTTTTGTGATTAAATGCACAGTTAATTAGAAAATTGAGTTGAAAGTTTCAGCAGTTACTGTATTTGGTTGAGAAGATTTTGTCATTCAGTCTGCTTTCAGAAACTGAGAGTTGGCAGTTAAAAACAATACCGGTTGTTCTGTATGGTTGTGAAACTTGGACTCTCACTTTGAGAGAGGAACAGAGATTAAGGGTGTTTGAGAATAAGGTGCTTAGGAAAATATTTAGGGCTAAGAGGGATGAAGTTACAGGAGAATGGAGAAAGTTACACTACGCAAGACTGCATGCATTGTATTCTTCAACTGACATAATTAGGAACATTAAATCCAGACGTTTGAGATGGGCAGGGCATGTAGCATGTGTGGGCGAATCCAGAAATGCATATAGAGTGTTAGTTGGGAGGCCGAAGGGAAAAGACCTTTGGGGAGGCCGAGACGTAGATGGGAGGATAATATTAAAATGGATTTGAGGGAGGTGGGATATGATGATAGAGACTGGATTAATCTTGCACAGGATAGGGACCGATGGCGGGCTTATGCGAGGGCGGCAATGAACCTCCGGGTTCCTTAAAAGCCATTTGTGAGTAAATAAGATCAATATTGCAATGAATTTTTTTATACTTTCGAAATATGACTTCGTCATAAATTTAAAAATAAATTTGTTTAGGCGAACTTAGGAAATATTAAAGATATTTTATTTTATTAATTTGTCCTACAGAATAATATCTGTAATATTGACAATTAATATTTGAGGAGAAAAATTCGCTCCGGCGCCGGGGATCGACTGTACAGATTACTGTGCACTTAACTGCGGAATCCCGGCCAAACAAGTCACTCAACTGAGTGCGCTCCTAGTATAATGGCAGTTGACATTGGACATATACGTCAACATATATGCCTAACTTGGAGTCAGGCCAAAAGGGAAACATTGAAGGAGGAAGTTTCGGTCCGGTGCCGTGGATTGAATTCGGCGTAGCTCAGTGGTCAGAGCGCTTGGTACGTAGAACCAAGGACCCGGGTTCGATCCCCGGCGCCGGAGCGAAATTTTCTCCTCAAATATTAATTGAACTTAGGAAAGTTTACCTCATAATTAATATCTGTTGTGTGTACTTTTTCCTTTCTTATTTATTACTGTTAGTCTTTTAGTTTCTTATGTTATTCTCTTATTTTTCTCGCTTTTATTTTCATATTTCAATGTTTTTCTTCATTTCAATTTTTTCTTTGTTATATCTTGAGCTATTTCTCTTTTTCTTCCATCTACTTAATGCACGCGTCACTTTATTCCATTTATATATTTCCAGTTATTTCTCTCTCTCTCCCTCCGTCCATTCTTGCGAACTCTTCCTCCACGTCGGCGTGAGGATCCACTCTTATTAATTGAGCGCTGTGCTATGATTGATGGTGTCTCCGTCCCAGCGGGCTGATAGATTCATCCATGGGTAATTTAATAGTGCTTACCAGAGAATGGAACTGCTCTCGATGAATGTTAGTGGGCAGATGCTACCAACTTGTTGACATGCTGTTATTTGTAACGTTGCTCAACTTTAAAAGCAGAGATTTCCATATAAAACTCTGCGTACTCTGCTATTTTATCAACTGCACACGTTAAGTTACTCAGTATTATAATTCAACATGGATGAGAAATATCCGATAAATGTTGCATGGACACCCCTAAGAGAATCAAAAATTTTCACGTGTTATAAATCTATGACTTGCGTCACAGCTTTACTTCTTTTCCGGAAGAAGCCATGCTAAATATTTTATCGTCCTTTCCCATCCCCGGGTATGAACACCCGATCCTTAGTTTCAACGCGTAGCATGACAGAGACGTACCACCATTCCTACACAAGTTGTTCTGTTTTGTTCGTCGGGTGAAAATTCCCTTGCATGAGAAGGTGACTTTCAAAATGTATTAAAATTGATTAAATATCAGCAGAATAAAAGAGAATACATCACGAAAATCTTTGTATATTTTCCCGATTAGTCCAAAAGGAATTCTTCATAAGAGCAAGACTCCAAATTCAAGCCGCCTGAACGTACGAGTTAATAACGTCCAAATATAAATATGAATCTTGCTTATTTATCTACCTGATCCATATCATTTATCTATTCTAATCCATCTCACTTCTGTCGAATCTCTACTAATTATAAATCTAATGCACCTTACTCATCTATGTACGAGTAATCTACTTGCTTGTCTATTTAACCCACATTACTTATTTATCTAATCCACTTAAGTTATGTAATTCACCTCTTTTATTTATCTAATTCACTTTAGTTATCTGTCTAATCCATCTTATTTATTTATCTAATCCACTTAAGTTATGTAATTCACCTTTTTTATTTATCTAATTCACTTTAGTTATCTGTCTAATCCACCTTACTTATTTATCTAATCCACTTAAGTTATGTAATTCACCTCTTTTATTTATCTAATTCACTTTAGTTATCTGTCTAATCCATCTTACTTATTTATCTAATCCACTCAAGTTATGTAATTCAACAACTTATTTGTCTAATTCACTTTAGTTATCTGTCTAATCCACCTTACTTATTTATCTAATCCACTTAAGTTATGTAATTCACCTTTTTTATTTATCTAATTCACTTTAGTTATCTGTCTAATCCACCTTACTTATTTATCTAATCCACTTAAGTTATGTAATTCACCTTTTTTATTTATCTAATTCACTTTAGTTATCTGTCTAATCCATCTTACTTATTTATCTAATCCACTCAAGTTATGTAATTCACCTTTTTATTTGTCTAATTCACTTTAATTATCTGTCTAATCCACCTTACTTATTTATCTAATTCACTTAAGTTATGTAATTCACCTTTTTTATTTATCTAATTCACTTTAGTTATCTGTCTAATCCATCTTACTTATTTATCTAATCCACTTAAGTTATGTAATTCACCTTTTTATTTATCTAATTCACTTTAGTTATCTGTCTAATCCATCTTACTTATTTATCTAATCCACTCAAGTTATGTAATTCACCTTTTTATTTGTCTAATTCACTTTAGTTATCTATCTAATCCACCTTACTTATTTATCTAATCCACTTAAGTTATGTAATTCACCTTTTTATTTATCTAATTTACTTTAGTTATCTGTCTAATCCACCTTACTTATTTATCTAATCCACTCAAGTTATGTAATTCACCTTTTTTATTTATCTAATTCACTGTAGCTATCTGTCCATGTTAGTTATCTGTAGTAATTGCACGAGAGCTGTTTCATCCACTGCCTGATGGATCGCAAACATCTTATTGATAATTTCATTCGGCATTGAGGCGAGAGAAATTATGCTAATAAAATTAACCCACGACTGCAATTTAGTAAGATTATTCAACGAATAAAATTAAATAACTTGCAAAACCGAATTACGTAAATGATAATGATTATTATAAAACACAGCAATGAGACATTATTATGTTTCCTTGTAATGAAGTTCAAAAACAAACTGCTGTCTATCACGGCATACTAGATACTACTGCCAACTACTCAGAGCGGAAATACGAAACAACAATACTTAACCTCAAAAGTAAGATAAGCTGAAATGTTACATTAACAGAATAAAAACACGAAAGGATTTTACAGACATTTATTCATTACTTGAAGTTACAGCTATTGAAAACGCAATTTTCAAAGTTAAATTTTGTTGGCATTTCTTGATTTTCTGTGATTGACTCTAAAGTATATCAAGAAACACAATTATTGCGATTGGTTTATTTTAAGACGGGTCTGAAACGCTATTCGTCAATATCACAAATATATCCTATAAGTTGAATAGTCTAACTAATCCACCTCTGTTACCTACCGAATACATTTAATTATGTAAATATATCATCTTAGTCATCTATCTAATCTACCTCACTTAGCTACCTAATCCAACTCATTTCTATGTAATCCACCTTACTTATCTATCTAATCCAGTTGTCGGCAAAGATTACGCCATATAAAATTCAACCCGCAATACACAGCAAAGGGAAAGGTAAGAGAAGAGGATATCCAAACTGCTTAACTTTGAATGAACAAGTGATGGCTAAGGGAAGGGAGATCATGCCTTAACCCTCCGTCTCGCTTGTGTGTTAAAGGGTTGACTCGCTAGTCAAGAAATGCCGACCACTATCTAATCCATCTTATATTTGTATCTAATCGTACCTAACTTACCTATATAAAACACTTTACTTATCTAATCTTACTTATCTATTTAATCCATCTTACTTATCTAATATGTACCTTAAGTATCTAACTCATTTTACTTGCCTATTTAATCCAGCTTGCGTAACTATCAAATCCACCTTATTTATCTATCTAAAACCCTTTACTTATCCAATCTTACCTAATTGATCTTACTTATATATTTAATCCATCTTACTTATCTAATATAGGCTATACTTATGTATCTATATATTTAATCCTCTTACTTATCTAATATATACCTTAAGTATCTAACTCATTTTACTTGCCTATTTAATCCAGCTTGCGTAACTATCAAACACACCTTATTTATATACCTAAAACACTTTACTTATCCAATCTTATCTAATTGATCTTATCTATTTAATCCAGCTTACTTAACTATCTTATGTATCTAATTTATCTAATCCATCTTACATATCTGTCTAATCATCGTACTCATCTGTCAAGTGCATCTTACTTATCTATCAAACCCATCTTGTAATCTATTCAATATATGAAGAGTTCAGAACCACAGTGGGCCAAGTGCCATTTACTAAAATCGTAGAAAACAAGGGTTAAAATGAAGTTATTACCATAATTCAATGGAAACATATAGCAAGTAATATAAAATATACTCATTGAAACTAAATGATACATCAATCTTCATTAAAATAAGGTATTCATTTAACTTTAACCCTTGCTTTCTCCGTTTTTAATAAATGGCACTTGGCCCACTATGGCTCTGAACCCTTCATATTTTAGTTATGTAATCCATCTTAATTATTGTCTAATCCATCTCAGTTATCTACGTAATTCATCACACTTATCTTCTTGTATGTCTCCTTGTTTGTCTGTCTATTTTTTTATGTTTAGTGCATTATTTTACGACGCATTATCAACTGTAATAGTTATCTAACGTCTAAGTCAGATGAAAGTGATGATGCTTGCGAAATGAGTCCAGGGTCCAGCGCCGAAAGTTACCCAGCATTAGCTCTTTTTTTTTAAGTAGGTTATTTTACGACGCTGTATCAACATCTGAGGTTATTTAGCGTCTGAATGATATGAAGGTGATAATGACGGTGAAATGAGTCCTGGGTCCAGCACCGAAAGTTACCCAGCATTTGCTCATATTGGGTTGAGGGAAAACCCCGGAAAAAACCTTAACCAGGTAACTTGCCCCGACCGGGAATCGAACCCGGGCCACCTGGTTTCGCAGCCGTTACTCCACAGGTGTGGACCATTAGCTCTTAATGTGTTGAAGGAAAACCCCGGAAAAACCTCAACCAGGTAACACCCTTGTTCCATGTGAAAGAATTTCTACCACTTAGTCTAAAAAAGAATCTTATTCAGACGCTTGTAATGCCCAATTTTGATTATTGCGATTCCTTGCTAACTAATGTAAGTTCACTCTTAGCTGAGAGACTACAACGTGTTCATAATGTATGCGTACGATTCATCTGCAATACTCGTAAATTTGACCATGTAACGCCTTCCCTCCAGTTACTTTCATGGGTGCGTCTGAAGGAACGAAGAACAATACATTCACTGTCTCTTCTATTTAGAATCATGCATACTTCTACTCCGAATTATCTGTTATCGCGCTTTCAATTTCTTACAACTCTTCGAAACCGACATCAAGCACTTCTTTCTATCCCTCATCATAGAACGTCTTTATACTCATCTTCCTATATTGTACAAATACCTCGCCTCTGGAATTCGTTACCTAATGACGTCAGGGACTGCCGGACTTTATCACAATTCAAAATTAAATTGGAAAATTTTGTATTAGTTAATGTTTTTAGGAATTGCTAGCAGTATTGATTTGTATTTTTTTTCTTTTTCTTTTTTAATCTAGATTAAAATTGCAAGTTTCTTGTATATGTTAATTAGTTAGGATACAATTAATTATGATACTTAATCACTCATGTGAAGTTTGTGTGACTGCAACCTGTGTATATTTTTGTGTGGCTTTACTTTGTTTATAATATTTTCTTTCTCTCTCTCTTTACTTATTGTGTAGCGTTATTTTGTATAGCCTATAGTGCACAGGTCTCCAAAAGCGTATCGTCATTCGTGATCCCGATGCTGCCCGCCGAACACAGTGTGCTGTAAGGCTAGAGAAGGGGAAGAGACACGTACCTCAACAGATGGGAGCGGTCAGTGGGGGATCGCGGCAACGGTCTGCTTAGGTTTATAAATAATAACATCAAAAGAATAAGAAATATCATACGTTTGTATATTATTTTTACATACTGTGAAGCTGGAGCCCCTTCTATTGCTATAGACACAAGCCATTGCAAATACAGGGACATCATTTTATTTTTACTAACATTTTTAATATTAACCTGTCTATACCTTTAGAGAACCGGAAACACTGCTTGCTCCCCCCTCCAAGACTGGAGTTCGATGATACTGGCGTAAAACACAAATCACTCTACTAGGTATAGGAAGGAAGAAAAGTAGTTTATCCATTTACGTAAACTAGGAAATATCGCGATTTTGAGTTTGATAATTTTCATTAGGTTTTTCTTTAATCAAAGTACAGTACTGTATTAAGAATAAGTGTTTTTACTCACGAAGTGAGTTATCCATGCGAACGTATTCATTATGCAGTGTATATTATACTGTCCACAGCACATTAGCGTACAATATAGAGAAAGAAGTTAAATTGAAAAATAATCATAATATGAATATTTAAACACAATTTTGAAAATGGTGGCCGTTCATTTCGATACAGGCTTCAGTTCTTTTGTGCATATTATCGCACTATAGACTATTGCATCTAATTCCAATTGCCAGTTTCGTCCTTCTTACTAGTAACTCATGTTGAAATAATTCTATACCTACTCTACGTACTGTAAATTCAATCTTCACTTCTGCCCGACCCGAAAATATAAAATTACTCAGACATGCTATCTACTGTCCGTCCAAGTGGTTATGCCGCATGATTGTAGAAAGGGAGGAAATCACGTGACAGTTAATTACTTAACGAGGCCCTTTTATTTAAGTTAAATTAAACAGCTGTATAATATTACGTAAACGCCCAATTCCTAAGAGAAATTAATGTTTTCAGAAAAGAGCTAAGACAGCCCAGCTATTACAGAGGGGCGAGCAGAAGCAGGTGGGGGAAATCGGGATGGGACGTAGGCAAACGGACAGTACCTGTGCGAAAATATGATTCAATATTGAAAGCTCTTTCGTCACTGGAAAACGCGAACATATTTCTGGAACGTACTATACTCAGTAACTCAGTACTGCTTACTATCTGCGGTCTTGGTTCTGTGTGGAGTTGGAACTTCCTTAGTAGAAGGGGTGGGAATGAAGTACATTCAAAAACTCAGGTACAGTAAAAATTGAAGTAAAAATAAAATGATGTCCCTGTACAACCTCTTCTGTTCTATGATGCCTTTCAGTGCCTGGAAAAGATCTCCCCTAGTTGTATTTTGTAATTACATCTAGAAGACATTCAGACACAGTAAAATGTTCATTAACTCCTCGGATGAAAATGGCTAGGTGAGCTTTTGTCATTTCTATCTGTGCTTTCGTCCAATGCAAGTGAGCAAGCTACAAACTGGTTAATTGTGGTTTCGACTTCAGATTCAATTACATTTACAATCTTGAAATTCCTTCTCTGAACTGTAATTGGAAACAATATAATTTTCTTAAACTTTGACTTTGTTCTGGACACAGTATTTTAGTAACGTCCTGTATGCACGATTTTACAAATGATGCTTCTGTAAAGGGCTTCATTGATTTTCCAATAGTATTCGAAACTAGAACATAGCTAGCAAGAAGCTTTTATTATTTAAGACTGAGGACACGTGGGGTGATTTGTGTTTGTATTTTCTTATTTTATATTTATCAAATTATTTGTAGGCCTACGCATTTCACCTAAAATTTAACGAAAAACTATATGTTTGTCATGCGGAATTGAGTGTAAACGTATTGTAATATACTGACTATTATGTATAACCAACAGTTATACAGATAGCCACAAAATAAATTATTTTCACATGTTCAAAATGCCTGTAATTGTATGATGTTTTTTGTGAAGAGTCGAGTAGTGTCGTCGCATGTTGAATTTTAACACACCGTTAAATTTTTCCAACAAATTAAGCATTTCAAATAAAAAAATTTCTCTTCCTATTCATCCTTGAATGTACTACGTCCATGATTAGAAGACATTGTGAAACGGTGGAACACTCCGACCAACATAATGATAATGGCAGTCCGCCACTGCTCTTCGTTTACCCATAAACACTGAGTACAGTACAGGTGGGGATGGGTGAGGCGGAGCGCGCTCATTACGTACTGGCTTCGGTTCCGTTCAGGGGCTTACTCGCGAGTACGCTTTTGGCGACGTCTGCTATAGTGTATTTTTTTTTGTTTATTTCTATTATTGTATTTATATTCCTGGTGTTGTGGAAGAGAATGCCTGATGGCTTTAACTCACTGCCATCGTGATCTACACCAGGCCGTAATGCAGGATGTGTGACGTCACTCGATGGGTCGGGCTTTTCTATTTGAGTATACGGAGCTGAGTGAAATATATTACTTTAATGCGTGTCGGTGCCCAATTTTATTTAGTGTAATGTGTGTATAAGATACGTTCACTTCTTATTGCATAATATGTTGCAGAAATAATTACAGAACTGTGTTATTTTAATGTGAACGGAGTTTTACATGTTAACATAACCTGTTTGCATCAACATTTTATGTTTGGAATGGAAGCTATTTTGGGATTTATTAAAGAAGAATTACGAGTATTTATATTGTGATTTTAATTTAGCACATCTATCTTCCTTACTTATAGGTAGAAAATTTACCACAGTCCCTCCTATGAAATTAGTGTAGGTACGTACGGTTGTGTGTTACTTCATCTGGTAGGTTAGATAAATAGGATTC
The DNA here is from genome assembly GCF_040183065.1 of Periplaneta americana. NCBI lineage: Eukaryota > Metazoa > Arthropoda > Insecta > Blattodea > Blattidae > Periplaneta > Periplaneta americana. The sequence continues at coordinate 166,258,883 of NC_091125.1, forward strand.
AATACGACCCAGTATAGTAGGGAACAAATAAATAATACAATTAAATTGTTATTCAATGTAATGTGTGCATAAGTTCCGGCTAGTTCCATTTATTTGCTGCATAATGTGGCAGGAATAATTATAAAACTGTGTTATTTTTATGTGAAAAGAATTCACCATGTTAACATAACCTATTTGCGCCAACATTTTAAGTTGAGAACGAAAGATATTGTGAGATTTAATAAAGTAAAATATATTTAGGATAAACTTCAGAACACGGTTATCTTCCTTACTTATAAGTAGAAAATTCACCACAGTCCCTCCTATGAAATGTACATACGGTTATATTACTTAACTGGGGTTAAACGAACGCTGAGGTATAATTCCGGTAACTTCTGAACTGAAAACAGTTGAATTTATTTTTTGTGGAGATGCATTTCATCCTCTAAGCAACGCATAATAAAAGCCTGAACTAACCGAACTAATTAATATATGCAAGGTGTATGAATACGAAGGGAACTACCTCAGCGCTAGTTTAGCCCTGGTAACATATTAAACTAATCAGACTGGAGTACCGTATGAAACGAATAAATACAATTGAAGTGTAGACAAATTGCATTTACAAGCTATACGTAGCGTTATGCTTAATTATTATGCATAATTGCGAATATAGAAATAAGGCAAGCACTGATAGAGTAAACATAACCTAAAATGTCAGCAAACATAACCTATAATGTCAACACATCAAAATATGTGTGCGATGCAACTGAAAATTGTTGAATCGTGCTCAAATGAATGTGCAAGAATTTCGTAATGAAGCCAGCGTGCTTTATTTCAATTAATTACAATACTAGATACTGTAAAAGTAATGAAAACTATAAGGTATAATTTTTCATAATATACTACATGTATCTCGCTTTTAGTTCAAATTGTGTATATTATCAAACGTCGTATTATTTATAATGTAGATTATTCACACATAAGAAGGGCGCAATAATTTAAATTTAATAAAACAAATACGGTAAACTAACAAAAATGGATTAGACAAGAGTAACATCAGTAACGCTGCATTTAGGCCTAATCATAATTTACTTTACATCCCAGTCAATGTTTCACTTTCACGTGTATATTATTACAAATATTTACTGTTTATAAGGGCGCAACATTTAATCGAAATAAAGGCAGGTATTAAACATAGGAACTTTGCCTGCAACAAAGTAATTTTCACACCAAAAATAATATTATACCTTACGTTGCAAATGAATTGTGTCTCAACTGTCCTCACAGTCACTGTTTAAAATTTTACTGACGCGATTACACTGCATTTCAGAGAAATATATGTTATTTTTCATGTACTGCAACTAATTGATATGGTTGAAAGACCGCCCTTCGCGATCAGCTGTTAAGCGAGTCACGTGGTCTGCCTTACGGCCTGTATTAGATCACGACGGCAGTGCCTTAACTACACCAGAATAAATAAATAAATAAATAAATAAATCAATCAATCAATCAATCAATAAATCAATAAATAAATAAATCGATAAATCGATAAATCGATAAATAAATAAATAAATAAATAAATAAATAAATAAATAAATAAATAAATCAATAAATAAATAAATAAATAAATAAATAAATAAATCAATAAATCAATAAATAAATAAATAAATAAATAAATCAATAAATAAATAAATCAATAAATAAATAAATAAATCAATCAATAAATAAATCAATCAATAAATAAATCAATCAATAAATAAATAAATCAATAAATAAATCAATAAATAAATCAATAAATAAATCAATAAATCAATAAATAAATAAATAAATAAATAAATAAATCAATAAATAAATAAATCAATCAATCAATCAATCAATAAATAAATCAATAAATAAATCAATAAATAAATCAATCAATAAATCAATAAATAAATAAACAAATAAATAAATAAATAAATAAATAAATAAATAAATAAATAAATAAATAAATAAATAAATAAATAAATAAATAAATAAATCAATAAATCAATAAATAAATAAATCAATAAATAAATCAATAAATAAATAAATCAATAAATAAATAAATCAATAAATAAATAAATAAATAAATAAATAAATCAATAAATCAATAAATCAATAAATCAATAAATCAATAAATAAATAAATAAATAAATAAATCAATAAATCAATAAATAAATAAATAAATCAATCAATCAATAAATAAATCAATAAATCAATAAATAAATCAATAAATCAATAAATAAATCAATAAATAAATAAATAAATAAATCAATAAATCAATAAATCAATAAATAAAGAAATAAATAAATAAATAAATAAATAAATCAATAAATAAATAAATAATAAATAAATAAATAAATAAATAAATAAATAAATAAATAAATAAATAAAGAAATAAATAAATCAATAAATAAATCAATAAATCAATAAATAAATAAATAAATAAATAAATAAATAAATCAGTAAATAAATAAATAAATCAATAAATAAATCAATAAATAAATAAATAAATAAATCAATCAATAAATCAATCAATCAATCAATAAATCAATAAATCAATAAATAAATAAATCAATAAATAAATAAATAAATAAATCAATAAATAAATCAATAAATAAATCAATAAATCAATAAATCAATAAATCAATAAATCAATAAATAAATCAATAGATCAATAGATCAATAAATACAGTAAATGCCAACCAGGATTTGAACCCAGACCCGCTAGTTTCACGGTTAGAGACACTACCCGTTACGCCACAGCAGTGGACTGTCTGTTCTTACCTACCGATATTCTTAGTTTTTTTTACGACCTTCATTAAAGACCACGCAAAATCAAATATTGACTGATGACACGAGATTTGCACGCAGCGCTGTAGTTAGTTATGTTCTCCTAGATAAGATTCGAGCTGCGCTCCATCAAGCTGGCTGGCTTTGAATAACACGTAACTGCCGCCATCTGAAGTTGCTAAGAAACTTACAGCAGACTGATCCCTGCGTCATTCTTTATTCACTGTTTCCATGACGACCCCGCAGCATAAGCCTGGGAACAGATGCGATGGTGAGAGCTTACGTAAAGTTACGTCACGAGCGGAGTCAACCGCAAGGAGAGTACCTTTATACAACGAGGTCGATAGTCTGTCTGCTTCTAATTCAACCAATTTCGACAAGAGATCTCTGTCTGGTGTGAGGCGCCGCAAGGAGCGAGAAAGAGAGAGCTTGGGGAGTTGACAGCTTCCCTCGAAAAGAGAGCGTTGTCCAGTTGGGGCAGATTCTGTGGGAATTAGGGGTAACAAATGACTGTGGAGTAGAATTTCGATGTCTATTGGCATAATAATAATAATAATAATAATAATAATAATAATAATAATAATAATAATAATAATGATGATAACATAATAATAATAATAATAATAATAATAATAATAATCATAACATAATAATAATAATAATAATAATAATAATAAAGATAATATAGTATTAGTATTAGTATTTACTTCTTCTGGTGTAGTTAAGGCCATCAGGCCTTCTCTTCCACAACACCAGGAATACAAATACAATAATAGAAATAAACAGAAAAAAATACACTATATACAAAATGAAGCTAAACAAGAAATAAAGAGGGAGAAAAAAACACTATAAACAAAGTAAAGTCATACAAAAATATACACAGGTTGCAGTCACATAAACTTTAAATGAGTGATTAAGTATCATAATTAATTGTATCCTAACTAATCAACTAACATAAACAAGAAACTTGGAATTTTAATCTAGATTAAAAAAGAAGAAGAAAAAAAAACACAAATCAGTACTTCTAGCAATATAATAATAATAATAATAATAATAATAATAATAATAATAACAATAATAATGATAATATAACAATAATAATAATAATAATGATAATGATAATATAATAATAATGATGTTGATGATGATAACATAATAATAATATAATAAAATAATAATAATGATAATATAATACTAATGATAATAATAATATAATAACATAATAATAATGATAATATAATACTAATGATAATAATAATAATAATATTAATAATAATAATAATAATAATAGCCTACTTGCTTACTTATGACTTTTAGGGAACTCGGAGGTTCATTGCCGCCCTCACATAAGCCCGCCAGCGGTCCCTATCCTGAACAAGATTAATCCAGTCCCCACCATCATATCCCACCTCCCTCAAATCCATTTTAATATTATCTTCCCATCTACGTCTCGGCCTCCCCAAAGGTCTTTTTCCCTCCGGCCTCCCTACTAACACTCTATATGCATTTCTGAATTCACCCATACGTGCTACATGCCATGCCCATCTCAAACGTCTGCATTTAATGTTCCTAAATGTCAGGTGGAGAATACAATGCGTGAAGTTTTGCGTTGTGTAACTTTCTCCATTCTCCTGTAACTTCATCCCTCTTAGTCCCAAATATTTTCCTAAGCACCTTATTCTCAAACACCCCTAACCTATGTCCCTCTCTCAAAGTGAGAGTCCAAGTTTCACAACCATATAGAACAACTGGTAATATAACTGTTTTAAAAATTCTAAGTTTGAGATTTTTTGACAACAGACTGGATGATAAAAGCTTCTCAACCGAATAATAACACGCATTTCCCATATTTATCCTGGGTTTAATTTCCTCCCGAGTGTCATTTATGTTTGTTACTGTTGCTCCAAGATATTTGAATTTGTCCACCTCTTCGAAGGATAAATCTCCAATTTTTATATTTCCATTTCGTACAATATTCTGGTCACGAGACATAATCATATACTTAATCTTTTCGGGATTTACTTCCAACCCTATCGCTTTACTTGCTTCATGTAGAATTTCCGCATTTTCCCTAATCGTTTGTCGATTTTGTCGTAACATATTCACGTCTTCCGCATAGACAAGAAGCTGATGTAACCCGTTCAATTCCAAACCCTCTGTGTTATCCTGAACTTTCCTAATGGCATATTCTAGAGCGAAGTTAAAAAGTAGAGGTGACAGTGCATCTCCCTGCTTTAGCCCGCAGTGAATTGGAAAAGCATCAGACAGAAACTGGCCTATACGGACTCTGCTGTAAGTTTCACTAAGACACATTTTAATTAATCGAACTAGTTTCTTGGGTAAGTATACCAAATTCAATAAAAATATTACGGTATATAAAACTTCTCTCTTAACCGAGTCATACGCCTTTTTGAAATCTATGAATAACTGATGTACTGTACCCTTATACTTCCATTTTTTTCTCCAATATCTGTCGAATACAAAAAATCTGATCATTAGTCGATCTATTACGCCTAAAACCACACTGATGATCCCCAATAATTTCATCTACATATGGAGTTAATCTTCTCAAAAGAATATTCGAAAAATGTTATATGACGTCAACAAAAGTGATATTCCTCGAAAGTTACTACAGTTAGTCTTGTCCCCCTTCTTGAAAATAGGTACGGTTATAGACTCCTTCCATTGTTCTGGTACAATTTCCATTTCCCAAATTGCAAGTACAAGTTTATAAATTTCGCTAGATAATGCGCTTCCACCCCCTTGTATTAATTCTGCTGCAATTTGATCAATACCTGGGGACTTGTACTTTTTCAGATAGTATTATTAATAATAATAATAATAATAAATATTAACCACATCTGAGTACGTTTAATTTATTTATCAAATTTGTATTCATCAACAACGGGCAATTATTGAAAACAAATTTGATTTACTTTACATTTAAAACAAGTAGAAGTGGTCTTTCAGACCCCACCACACTTCCGGTTGATAAATTCAGAGCCACAGAGCGTATTCCGAATCTCACCGGTGAGCAATCCGATGGCATCACGGTGTTCCGAATTCCACCGATGACGTCATTGATGCTCCACTGGTGTCGCACCGGTGCCATCAACTTGAAGAGGTGGTAGAAGGCTCCATCAGCCGCCATCAGTGAATGTGATTGGTTCTTGTATAGGGCGGGAATTAGCAGACGAATGACATCGTGCACTGTTGTGTCATGGCGGTGTGTTCTGCTTTAGTTCTGCTTTATTGTTTGTAATGAGCACAACGTAAAAACAATATGTTAATGGCTTATGAGCGAACATGTCAACGGACCAGTTATTACTACCGGTTCAAGAAATAAGTTGTTTATGATCTCTTTTATTTGAACGAGATGGCAGTACGGAAATTTCGCAAAATTTTGCTAGCGTAGCACAGATAACCACTTACACAGTAGCCATGACAGCATCGATTCTTCCAGCAGTTTTGATCCTTATTTTCGTTGCAACGTGACGTCATTGATGCCACCGGACCGGTGAGATTCGGAATACGCTGACAATGCTGCCGGGTTTATAGTAGACAACTGGGAATAACCGCAGTTGAAAAAAGTAACACAAATCAATGAATATCTCTACGTATATAGAACCATACTGACTAAGTTGTAATAGTGAATTGTTTTCAACATGATGAAACCTTATGCCGCTTTTGCATAATTTTATTAACGTTGCATGTTGACAGGATATGGAATCTCATTAAAATCAGAGTTTATTGAGAAAACAACATTTCAGTTTCATTTCAATTAACAATTTGTATCAGATTCAGGCTAATTGACAATGGAAAATCGACAATCTAATTTACGTATATTCAACTGTTTCAAGAGCACAGCGTTTTCTGAAAACTGTTAGCATCCATGCAGCGGGCTGCATAATGCCCAGGCGTTTTCCAAGCCCGAAACTGTTAATGGCCGCTACTCCCATTCGAAGAGCTGGCGTCGTGATATCCTTATTACGGAGGGCTGGCATCGACGTGTTATGTAAAAATGGACATTTGCTGCACCTGTAAGCGAAATATTGTAAACTTTGTATTCCCAGTGAAATCAAGGGTCCCGCCTTCCCCTTTCTTTGCTTCGATGTTTGCCGCCGTTCGTGTGAACTTAATATCAGTACAAGGCCGACTTCCAAACTTTTACTTCATAAATTACACCCAGTTCTAAAGGGAGAGTTCGTAGAAGGCGTCCGTGCCCTTATTACGAGGAAAGAACCCTGTGGTCCGCAACAAACACTCCATGTAACTTGCCAACCTCTTTTGCATTTAAAACAGCCATTTTATTGTTCTTCCAGCTTTAATAAGCGTGTTATGCAGGTAGAACGCACAGGCAACAGCGTCGTCCTTCCACTCTGAAGATCAAGTTTCAAATCCCAGTGATTCCAAATGGATTTTGACAAAGACCGTCCTGCGATAGATTTTTCGAACAGCTGAGGTTTTATTGGCATCATCAAACTAATTCTCCTTATTATTATTATTATTATTATTAGTTTTTAGTGTTTAGTTGGTATAATTTGTTTATGTGTTTAGTTTATAAGTGTATAGTGTAAGCTCTCTTGGACTGGCTCCCCAAGTGTAGTAGACCTTCAGCTTGCCCTACACTCCTGTAGGAGGCCGTTGCCCTTATGGGATTTCAGGCTTTTCGTATTTCGTATTATTGTTATTATTATTATTATTATTATTATTATTATTATTAGTTTTTAGTGTTTAGTTGGTATAATTTGTTTATGTGTTTAGTTTATAAGTGTATAGTGTAAGCTCTCTTGGACTGGCTCCCCAAGTGTAGTAGACCTTCAGCTTGCCCTACACTCCTGTAGGAGGCCGTTGCCCTTATGGGATTTCAGGCTTTTCGTATTTCGTATTATTGTTATTATTATTATTATTATTATTATTATTATTAGTTTTTAGTGTTTAGTTGGCATAATTTGTTTATGTGTTTAGTTTATAAGTGTATAGTGTAAGATCTCTTGGACTGGCTCCCCAAGTGTAGTAGACCTTCAGCTTGCCCTACACTCCTGTAGGAGGCCGTTGCCCTTATGGGATTTCAGGCTTTTCGTATTTCGTATTATTGTTATTATTATTATTATTATTATTATTATTATTATTATTATTATTATTATTAGTTTTTAGTGTTTAGTTGGCATAATTTGTTTATGTGTTTAGTTTATAAGTGTATAGTGTAAGCTCTCTTGGACTGGCTCCCCAAGTGTAGTAGACCTTCAGCTTGCCCTACACTCCTGTAGGAGGCCGTTGCCCTTATGGGATTTCAGGCTTTTCGTATTTCGTATTATTGTTATTATTATTATTATTATTATTATTATTATTATTATTAGTTTTTAGTGTTTAGTTGGCATAATTTGTTTATGTGTTTAGTTTATAAGTGTATAGTGTAAGCTCTCTTGGACTGGCTCCCCAAGTGTAGTAGACCTTCAGCTTGCCCTACACTCCTGTAGGAGGCCGTTGCCCTTATGGGATTTCAGGCTTTTCGTATTTCGTATTATTGTTATTATTATTATTATTATTATTATTATTATTATTAGTTTTTAGTGTTTAGTTGGTATAATTTGTTTATGTGTTTAGTTTATAAGTGTATAGTGTAAGCTCTCTTGGACTGGCTCCCCAAGTGTAGTAGACCTTCAGCTTGCCCTACACTCCTGTAGGAGGCCGTTGCCCTTATGGGATTTCAGGCTTTTCGTATTTCGTATTATTGTTATTATTATTATTATTATTATTATTATTATTATTATTATTATTAGTTTTTAGTGTTTAGTTGGCATAATTTGTTTATGTGTTTAGTTTATAAGTGTATAGTGTAAGCTCTCTTGGACTGGCTCCCCAAGTGTAGTAGACCTTCAGCTTGCCCTACACTCCTGTAGGAGGCCGTTGCCCTTATGGGATTTCAGGCTTTTCGTATTTCGTATTATTGTTATTATTATTATTATTATTATTATTATTATTATTATTATTAGTTTTTAGTGTTTAGTTGGTATAATTTGTTTATGTGTTTAGTTTATAAGTGTATAGTGTAAGCTCTCTTGGACTGGCTCCCCAAGTGTAGTAGACCTTCAGCTTGCCCTACACTCCTGTAGGAGGCCGTTGCCCTTATGGGATTTCAGGCTTTTCGTATTTCGTATTATTGTTATTATTATTATTATTATTATTATTATTATTATTATTATTATTAGTTTTTAGTGTTTAGTTGGTATAATTTGTTTATGTGTTTAGTTTATAAGTGTATAGTGTAAGCTCTCTTGGACTGGCTCCCCAAGTGTAGTAGACCTTCAGCTTGCCCTACACTCCTGTAGGAGGCCGTTGCCCTTATGGGATTTCAGGCTTTTCGTATTTCGTATTATTGTTATTATTATTATTATTATTATTATTATTATTATTATTAGTTTTTAGTGTTTAGTTGGTATAATTTGTTTATGTGTTTAGTTTATAAGTGTATAGTGTAAGCTCTCTTGGACTGGCTCCCCAAGTGTAGTAGACCTTCAGCTTGCCCTACACTCCTGTAGGAGGCCGTTGCCCTTATGGGATTTCAGGCTTTTCGTATTTCGTATTATTGTTATTATTATTATTATTATTATTGTTATTATTATTATTAGTTTTTAGTGTTTAGTTGGCATAATTTGTTTATGTGTTTAGTTTATAAGTGTATAGTGTAAGCTCTCTTGGACTGGCTCCCCAAGTGTAGTAGACCTTCAGCTTGCCCTACACTCCTGTAGGAGGCCGTTGCCCTTATGGGATTTCAGGCTTTTCGTATTTCGTATTATTGTTATTATTATTATTATTATTATTATTATTATTATTATTATTATTATTAGTTTTTAGTGTTTAGTTGGTATAATTTGTTTATGTGTTTAGTTTATAAGTGTATAGTGTAAGCTCTCTTGGACTGGCTCCCCAAGTGTAGTAGACCTTCAGCTTGCCCTACACTCCTGTAGGAGGCCGTTGCCCTTATGGGATTTCAGGCTTTTCGTATTTCGTATTATTGTTATTATTATTATTATTATTATTATTATTATTATTATTATTAGTTATTAGTGTTTAGTTGGTATAATTTGTTTATGTGTTTAGTTTATAAGTGTATAGTGTAAGCTCTCTTGGACTGGCTCCCCAAGTGTAGTAGACCTTCAGCTTGCCCTACACTCCTGTAAGAGGCCGTTGCCCTTATGGGATTTCAGGCTTTTCGTATTTCGTATTATTGTTATTATTATTATTATTATTATTATTATTATTATTAATATTTTTATTGTGTCTCAGTGAAACATACAGCAGAGTCCGTATAGGTCAGTTTCTATCTGATGCTTTTCCAATTCACTGCGGGCTAAAGCAAGGAGATGCACTATCACCTTTACTTTTTAACTTCGCTCTAGAATATGCCATTAGGAAAGTTCAGGATAACAGACAGGGTTTGGAATTGAACGGGTTATATCAGCTTCTTGTCTATGCGGATGACGTGAATATGCTAGGAGAAAATACACAAACGATTAGGGAAAACACGGAAATTTTACTTGAAGCAAGTAGAGCGATCGGTTTGGAAGTAAATCCCGAAAAGACAAAGTATATGATTATGTCTCGTGACCAGAATATTGTACGAAATGGAAATATAAAAATTGGAGATTTATCCTTCGAAAAGGTGGAAAAATTCAAATATCTTGGAGGAACAGTAACAAATATAAATGACACTCGGGAGGAAATTAAACGCAGAATAAATATGGGAAATGTTTGTTATTATTCGGTTGAGAAGCTCTTATCATCCAGTCTGCTGTCGAAAAATCTGAAAGTTAGAATTTATAAAACAGTTATATTACCGGTTCTTCTGTATGGTTGTGAAACTTGGAGTCTCACTCTGAGAGAGGAACATAGGTTCAGGGTGTTTGAGAATAAGGTGCTAAGGAAAATATTTGGGGCTAAGCGGGATGAAGTTACAGGAGAATGGAGAAAGTTACACAACACAGAACTGCACGCATTGTATTCTTCACCTGACATAATTAGGAACATTAAATCCAGACGTTTGAGATGGGCAGGGCATGTAGCACGAATGGGCGAATCCAGAAATGCATATAGAGTGTTAGTTGGGAGACCGGAGGGAAAAAGACCTTTAGGGAGGCCGAGACGTAGATGGGAGGATAATATTAAAATGGATTTGAGGGAGGTGGGATATGATGATAGAGACTGGATTAATCTTGCACAGGATAGGGACCGCTGGCGGGCTTATGTGAGGGCGGCAATGAACCTTCGGGTTCCTTAAAAGCCATTTGTAAGTAAGTATTATTATTATTATTATTATTATTATTATTATTATTATTATTATTATTATTCATAATCATCTTATTACAGCCTGGATTAACTTGAATTATAGAAAAAATAAGATTTTCAAAATTCCAAAACAATTTTTTAAAAAGGAATAATAATAATAATAATAATAATAATAATAATAATAATAATAATAATAATAATAATTCATTCATTCATTTAATCTGGCAGAGCTAAGGCCAGTAGGCCTTCTCTTCCGCCCAGCCAGACTCTAATTCTAATTGAATACAATTGCTTACATAGTTATTACATTAATATCCAGACCATAAAACAACATGAAAGTAAATAATGAAAGTTGGATAATTAATGTTAGTGTGACAATAATAAACACTGGTAAGAAATAGTTATAATAATAATAATAATAATAATAATAATAATAATAATGAGATAATTAGATATTTGTCTGTGATATGTATACATATATATAATCATTAAACATTGAGAAACCTGAAACAGCTATTATTTTAACAAGAATTGTTAGAAAAATATTTCGTTAGCCTATTCTTAAATTGGTTTGATGTCTGACAGTCCCTGACATTACTCGGTAGGGAATTCCAAAGCCGAGGAACAGCCACAGTGAAAGAAGATGAATATGAGGATGTTCGGTGGGAGGGAATGGATAATATTAAGGAGTGTTGTGATCGTGTGTCTAGGTTATGATGGGTGGATAAATTTTGAAAACGAGACGTAAGATAGACAGGAGTGGAGAAATGCAATATGTGAAAGAGAAGGGAAAGACAGTGGATTTTCCTACGATCTTCTAGACGGAGCCAGGACAACATTTCGAGGGATGGTGTTACGTGATCAGCCCGGCGAATATTGCAGACGAAACGGACGCACATATTATGAACACGTTGTAGTCTCTGCGCCGAAGTAACGGTTAGGTCAGTAAGCAGAATATCACAGTAATCGAAGTGGGGCATCACGAGTGTTTGCACTAACATTTTTTTTTTTTTTTCATGGAAAAGAGTAGAAAATTCTTCAATCGCCTAAACGAGTGGATTAATGAGAATACTTTTTTGCAGGTTTCTGCAACTTGAATGTTCCAATTTAAACTTTTATCTATATAAACACCTAGATTCTTTACTGATTCACTGAACGGAATTTCGGTGCCGTATATTTTAATCGGGGACAAATTTGGTATGGTAATAGTGCTTAACAAACGTGAATGGCCCACAATGATTGACTGTGATTTTTCTGGATTTAGTTTAAGTCGGAATTTCCGTGTCCATGTCCAGATTGAGTCCAGATCGTCATTAATTTTAATTATTGCATCATTTATTTCGTCAGTGTGGAATTTTATGTATATTTGAAGGTCGTCTGTATAGAGATGGTGTCGGCAGTACTTTAGAGATTCTGATATGTCGTTGATATAAATTGCAAATAGTAAAGGGCCAAGAACTGATCCCCGTGGTATCCCTGACCTCAAGGCCTGCCAAGAGGAAGAACGATTTCCAGCTATCACACTTTGTTGGCGGCCATTAAGGTAAGAGGCAAACCACAGGACAACGAGCTCTTCTAAGTGTAGTCTTCTGAGTTTATATATTAACAAGTCAATGTCTACAGAATCGAAAGCTTTGCTGAAGTCAAGTAAAGTCATTATTGTCAATTTACGTTCGTCCCGGGCCTCGCGTAGGTCTTCCGTGATTTTAAGTAATGCTGTAAGTAAATGACATATTTCATAAAATGAATGCACATAAATGTTTCTCTATGTCTTGTGAATGTAACCAACTAATAAAAACTTAAAATTTAAAATATGTCTAAAAAGAACAGAAAAAAAAAACAAAAGCCAAAAACATTTAGGAATTCAAAATTTGGATTTTGTTAATATTTTACATAGTAAACATGCTCTCAAAATTTAGTTGAAAAAAAAATGACTAGGCCTACGAAAAAAGTATCATTTTTAGTGGAGTGTCCCCTTAAGAGGTTTACTTATTGTGGGTACCTTTCAATTCAGCAGGATGTGTTTTATGATTAATGAAAATTTTGTTTATTTATTTGCTATAGTTGTGGAGAAAATTCAGCTTCTTTTGAGATAAGGCACAGCTGACAAATTTTACCAAGTGACCTTGAGTAGCAAATAAGCTGTATTGGATTTAGACAGATAATTCAACACTTCAGCAAGTGTTTCTTATTTTCATTTTTATTTTTTTGTCTTTTTATGTCAAAAAATTTTTTTGGGTCGAATGAATACTTCTAACATTAATGAATTGTTTATTAAATTCGTTAAGTAATTTTCAAATAAGTAATAACCTCAGTTTCATCCTGTAAAATGACCCATTTACCTTGTTGTTCTAAGGTTATCTATCCGATCCCAAACTTGTCGATCTAATTTAGAGACACTCTGTATATAATATGTGTGCGTGTGCTGGTTCCAATTCATCCACAATAACTTTCAAATGAAAATTCCAATATCAATTTTATTCTATTGATAACTTTTTTTACAATAGCTTTTAGGTAGAATATTTAACGCTCGCAAAGTGATCAAAGAATGTAACGGTTCGTTAGCTCGAAGGCGGATTTTAATAACATCTTTATTGCATTTTTATGAAACATGGTTTCTGTAATCAATAATCGTGGTATGCTTCCTGGCAAGAAAGCTGTTCGCTTTAAAATGATAGGAAATAACGTTGCCATGGCGACTTCAGCTTTACTCCTCACAATCGTGTATTTTACAGTCTGCTGTTTTTTTATATTTTGCTGTTAGCTTTTACGGAAATATTTACAATTTCAACGAGACAAAGTGACGATCCTGCAACTCTTAAAGTCAAACATCGAAGACAAGAGGTTTTGGTTTTGGTTTTGGTTTTGCTGGGATGTAAAATATCAGATATTAGTTACTTGTGACTCTTGTAAAGTAGTGTCTGATACTGTTCCAAATATTTCGAAAATTTTCAAAAGAATTCTAGAATTAAATGACATTGATTGTGCATGTGTGCACGCAGAGGAAAACGGGCCTAAACCTGCCGGTATTTTGAAGAACTTCGTAGGTTTTATGTACCTATAATCCTAAAAATTCATGGATGAGATGAATTAGAGGTAAAATGCTGACATGTAACTTCCTGAAATCTAATAATGTACGTACGTTAAAACACTCATTTATTTCTTTTTTTTTTTTTAATTTCAATCTTATTTTTGCACCAAAACCTTATTATCACGAAATTAGGCGAGTTTGCCCTACAAGAAGCTGCAGGAGAGTTACATGACCGGCATCCTGATATTCTCAATTTATTCCGTCGAACTGTGGACAGTCTATTGGATAACACAATTTTCGCGGCACTCAACGCTAAGCGAAGTGGTCGACCCGATTCACCCACCATGACGATCGTCAGGCCGACCTGATTGGTAAAGTTGCTGTAAGCCATCAAAGGGAGCTCCGCTATTTCGCAAGGTAGAACGACATCAGTGGAGAATCTGTGCCTAGAATATTAAAGTCAACACATTTCCATCACTGTAAATTGTAGCATAGGTACACAAGGGAAGAGAGGGATGTTGTAAGGACACTTAAGTACTGTGACTGAATCAGACAACGCAGACTAGGGCGGAAGCTTTCCTCGACATGTTTAGTGAAGAATGCCTGTTGTTTCTGGATGGCCGTGCTCATATCTACGCAAAATGCAAGACACTAGTCCCTAGAAAACCCACTGGAAATAGGCTGGGGTGAGGTTTTGGGAATAGAGATATCTTACGCGAAGTTTTACCGTTAGATGGCAGGAGCGTTCCATGCGGCACAGGGTTATATTATGTCATATGCTACAGTTCATTTCGTTCTCCCGCTTGTTGGTTTTCTGTGCGTGTCAAAATTATATTTATAATTATTTTATGCTCGACCATGCCGAAATGTAGTAATTATACACCTGGTAGCAGTCCTTTAATGCATGTCATTAAAGTACACCTATTCATTAAATTCAGGTTTTCGATTATTCTCGGATATGCACTCGAAAGACAACTATCGAAAGGTCACGGAGGCTGGAAATCCAATACTGTCGCAGAAGGTTATGTTCTGTTACTATAATAATTAGCGTTAATTGTAAATAATATTCAAATAAATTCAAATTGTCATCTCGTTTTTCAATTCTAAATCAATTTCCAGGTTATATCAAGACAATGTTCTCTAGGTTTTATCAAGGTCGGAAAAAATCAATACTTTCGCGTCTGCGCACATCTTACAATATTCAGGTCAGTTCCGTTCGTCACATAACCATGACATGAAAACTTATGAATAATTTGAAGTTAGAAATATGGTCGAGCATAAAAAGTCGTATGAAACTTGCCTATAATGGTAATTA
The DNA here is from genome assembly GCF_040183065.1 of Periplaneta americana. Lineage (NCBI taxonomy): Eukaryota > Metazoa > Arthropoda > Insecta > Blattodea > Blattidae > Periplaneta > Periplaneta americana. The sequence continues at coordinate 166,274,308 of NC_091125.1, forward strand.
AGACGCTCGTATGAATATTATGAAACTCGCTTGCGCTCGTTTCATAAACAAACATACTTGCGTCTTAATTACTACCATTATAGGCTCGTTGCATAATGTACTATTCTATAACCTACTATAATTTAATATAATTCAGTATTTTCTTACCATATAATCTAATCTAATTTACAATAAATAATAGCATAAACTTGTATAATTCCCCTTAAGAAATGGATGGGGAAATCTGCAGTATGCAGAATATAGATACGAGTAAATTGAATGTTCATGAACCTAAACGAGAACTTTGAGAATGAGATGCACGAATAAAAAAAAAGAAGGATCTTTGTCGAAGGTGAATATTGCCTCTTTAACATAAGTATTGTAAGTACGTACTGTACCCAATATACAGGAGATGCAGCCACCAATGTCTTTTTTATACGGAAGGGATTATGGGGCTTGGATTCCTCGTACTTTTTTCTCTAATTGCAGAAAGAGCAATTTTTAATAGAATGGTACAATATGATCGCAGTAGTATCATGTTTATTCGTGTGTTTTGTAGGTTAAGGACATGCAGTTTTGAATTCTATTGCATGTATGATTATTTTGAAAATTTGAAGTTAAAACATGGTTTCAATAAGTTACATAGACTATATTATTTATAATAGGTCTATATATTTTTTTTTTCACGACGGATAGTCCGACCAAGATAATAAACATCCCAGTTCATCGAGAGTTTACTGTAGGCCAAGTATTGTTCCATTGTAAAATGCAGTCGTGTACTTCTGAGACTCCTACAAGTACTGCATACATTCTAACTAACATAGTTTGCTGTCGTGGTTGCATATGCTTTTATTAATTATTTTTTCTTTGCCCTCTTCCAAAATGAAACTGTAGCCAGCAATTCCTTATTTGAAGTAGTTCTTTTTGTTTAATAGGCTCAATTTTATTAGTTATATTTTTTTAAGGTTGAAAGCATATATTCAGAATCTTTCGGGACCTGATTGAAAGAAAAAAGCTTTGTTTGGTTTTTACATATAGGAACACAACAAAAATTTGGCATTTTGAGTTGTTTTTAAGAGTATTTAATATACTGTACTAATACTTACTTACTTACTTACTTACTTACTTACATACTTACTTACAAATGGCTTTTAAGGAACCCGAAGGTTCATTGCCGCCCTCACATAAACCCGCCATCGGTCCCTATCCTGTGCAAGATTAATCCAATCTCTATCATCATATCTCGCCTCCCTGAAATCCATTTTATACTGTACTAATACTTACTTACTTACTTACTTACTTACATACTTACTTACAAATGGCTTTTAAGGAACCCGAAGGTTCATTGCCGCCCTCACATAAACCCGCCATCGGTCCCTATCCTGTGCAAGATTAATCCAATCTCTATCATCATATCTCGCCTCCCTGAAATCCATTTTATACTGTACTAATACTTACTTACTTACTTACTTACAAATGGCTTTTAAGGAACCCGAAGGTTCATTGCCGCCCTCACATAAACCCGCCATCGGTCCCTATCCTGTGCAAGATTAATCCAATCTCTATCATCATATCTCGCCTCCCTGAAATCCATTTTATACTGTACTAATACTTACTTACTTACTTACATGCTTACTTACAAATGGCTTTTAAGGAACCCGAAGGTTCATTGCCGCCCTCATATAAACCCGCCATCGGTCCCTATCCTGTGCAAGATTAATCCAATCTCTATCATCATATCTCGCCTCCCTGAAATCCATTTTATACTGTACTAATACTTACTTACTTATTTACTTACTTACAAATGGCTTTTAAGGAACCCGAAGGTTCATTGCCGCCCTCACATAAACCCGCCATCGGTCCCTATCCTGTGCAAGATTAATCCAATCTCTATCATCATATCTCGCCTCCCTGAAATCCATTTTATACTGTACTAATACTTACTTACTTACTTACTTACTTACTTACATACTTACTTACAAATGGCTTTTAAGGAACCCGAAGGTTCACTGCCGCCCTCACATAAACCCGCCATCGGTCCCTATCCTGTGCAAGATTAATCCAATCTCTCTCATCATATCTCGCCTCCCTGAAATCCATTTTATACTGTACTAATACTTACTTACTTACTTACTTACTTACTTACTTACTTACATACTTACTTACAAATGGCTTTTAAGGAACCCGAAGGTTCACTGCCGCCCTCACATAAACCCGCCATCGGTCCCTATCCTGTGCAAGATTAATCCAATCTCTATCATCATATCCCACCTCCCTGAAATCCATTTTATACTGTACTAATACTTACTTACTTACTTACTTACATACTTACTTACAAATGGCTTTTAAGGAACCCGAAGGTTCACTGCCGCCCTCACATAAACCCGCCATCGGTCCCTATCCTGTGCAAGATTAATCCAATCTCTATCATCATATCTCGCCTCCCTGAAATCCATTTTATACTGTACTAATACTTACTTACTTACTTACTTACATACTTACTTACAAATGGCTTTTAAGGAACCCGAAGGTTCATTGCCGCCCTCACATAAACCCGCCATTGGTCCCTATCCTGTGCAAGATTAATCCAATCTCTATCATCATATCTCGCCTCCCTGAAATCCATTTTATACTGTACTAATACTTACTTACTTACTTACTTACATACTTACTTACAAATGGCTTTTAAGGAACCCGAAGGTTCATTGCCGCCCTCACATAAACCCGCCATTGGTCCCTATCCTGTGCAAGATTAATCCAATCTCTATCATCATATCTCGCCTCCCTGAAATCCATTTTATACTGTACTAATACTTACTTACTTACTTACTTACTTACATACTTACTTACAAATGGCTTTTAAGGAACCCGAAGGTTCACTGCCGCCCTCACATAAACCCGCCATCGGTCCCTATCCTGTGCAAGATTAATCCAATCTCTATCATCATATCTCGCTTCCCTGAAATCCATTTTATACTGTACTAATACTTACTTACTTACTTACTTACTTACTTACATACTTACTTACAAATGGCTTTTAAGGAACCCGAAGGTTCATTGCCGCCCTCACATAAACCCGCCATCGGTCCCTATCCTGTGCAAGATTAATCCAATCTCTATCATCATATCTCACCTCCCTGAAATCCATTTCATACTGTACTAATACACTAAGTAAATCCTCAATGTTTATAGATACTGGAAAATAAATGCACACTCAAAGCGCATTCCTCAAAGTGCACGTGCGCTATCTGTTGGTGCTAGTTCAGAATATCCCTATAGTACGGGTTTCTGCTGCTAATATAGGAAGGGCTTGAGACTTCGGGCGGTCCATACCTATGGAGTAACGGTTAGCGTCTGGCCGCGAAACCAGGTGGCCCGGGTTCGAATCCTGGTCGAGGCAAGTTACTGGTTCAGTTTTTTCCGGGGTTTTCCCTCAACCCAATATGAGCAAATGCTGGGTAATTTTCGGTCCTGGACTCCGGACTCAATTCACCGGCATTATCACTTTCATCTCATTCAGACGATAAATAACCTAAGATGTTGATAAAGTGTCGTAAAATAACCTACTTAAAAAAGAGACTTCTGACACCTGGGGTTTATCAGCCTACACGTCCGAGAAATGGGATCTGTTTCTAATAGGGACTGAGATATGATGGTCCATCTATCAGCGTCGGATTCACGAATGACACCCCGGTCACCTGTCGGGACTATGCAGTGTGAACCTTAAGTAATATCATTAATTTCAGGGGGTTATTCTTTGAGATATTTCAAACAAAAAAGTGTAATAAAATTTATACTCGGTTTTGTTTACTTTTCGAGATAAAAATCGTTTTATATTAAATACTAGCCGTACCCGTGCGCTCCGCTGCACCCGTTAGAAATAAATATAAAGTAATTACAGAATTAAAATAGGACATTTGATCCAGGGTACATTCGTGTTTGATAGAAGGATAAATCGTTTAATATGTTACTTAATTTAAATTGTATTTAAAATATTAAAATGCGATCATTTTGATCCAGAGACACTCATTTGGCGCAATGACAATTCCTTTAACATGTTTCTTAATTGTTATTACCAATTATTTTTTGAAAAGCGAAAATTAACAGAAAAATTTTGGCTACAGATTTATTATTATGTTTATATTATATTATATTATGAAAAAGTGTGTTGATAACGGATGTATTCGAATTAGAAAGTTTTTAATTTGTTGTGGGAGCTCTTGAATCTCAGGAGGAACAACTTTTACAACAGCGCAACATAATCAGTTTGGCTCGTTACCCAGTTTTTTTGCATTGCATTTATTGCATATATATTTTATGTATTTTGTGTATTTTAACACGATTCAATTGAGCATAGTTAAAATTTGAATTGTAAAATAATGGATTGCTAAGCTAACGTACTATTACTGCATACTAAATCAATACACTCTCGTTGTTTGTTAATTCTCTGAGATAAAAATGAATATGTTCATAAACATTATTATAAGAAATACAGGAAATGAATATACAGAATAACCTATCAAGTTTTCTGTGCATAAGAAGCTGTTTTAATCTCACCTGTCCTCAATTCACTCACAAGTTACTGTAATAACATTATAGCATTTTGTCCATCCAGAGAAACTACACTTTCCAATGATGAAATAATAATTAATTATACAAATCGGTTAATTTAGCTTCTGATATTACTTCATACAAACACAGAAACATTGTCTGTAGGCTATGTTTCATAGCTTTCGATTGTTGTGTCCAAGGCCCCTTATAGACGAAGTCATTTGTTTTTTATTTCAATACACCGCCTTAGATGGCAGTTATTTTAATTTTAAAACTCATTTATCTCATTAAATATTAGTCCTATCAAACTTTTTCAGAGAATAAAACTTATCAGACATCATTTTTAAAGAAACTTTTGTTATGTAACATATTTCACAAAAATCAATAATAAGCGATATATTTCGATTTATTTAATTCAGGCCCCCTTATAACCCCCCTTTTAAATAACGTATTTTGAATGCCATATAGCCTATAATCTAAGTTACAACGAACTTAATTTATATTCCAATTTTCATCGAAATCGGTTCAGCCATTATCGCGTGAAAAGGTAACAAACATACAGACAGACAGACAGACAGACATACAAACAAAAATTTCAAAAAAGCGATTTTCGGTTTCAGGGTGGTTAATTATATATGTTAGGACCAATTATTTTTGGAAAATCGAAAATTACCAGAAAAATTTCGGCTACAGATTTATTATTAGTATAGATTTCATAGCGTGTTTTAGGAAAGTCATTGATTGAATTCTCAATATGTTCACTCAATTTCAGAGAACAGTGAATTATGATAATAGGTGATTGAAAGAATTTTAGTTTTGTCGTTTACATATGTAGAAATTTGATCCGAACAAATGTAACATTGTAAAATTCCTTTTTGCACGATAGCGTATTTCTCCGTCATTACATCAAACGGCCGCCACGATTGAAAATTGATTTTACTGAATTCAGAGTTGCCAACCTAGATAAGTATGTTCAAATATTATAAATAACTGCTCTAGAGTTATAATGAAAACCACTGCCTTCTATGTATGTTACAATCCTACAATGCATGTAAAATTCATGCGCAAAAGGCAGTGTTAATTAATATATAGGATATTCGAAAGTCAGTTCAAACATTACACCGCTGTAAATATTATAATATTGCAGATATGGAAAAAACAAAAAACATCACAATGTTGGGCAACCAACGGAGTTTACAAAACATTGGAAGACGTCCGCCGTTCTCTTGTTCAACGTACAGCATTCTGTCTGCGACACCATGCACAGCATTTTGCAGATAATGTCTCGGAATATTGGCAATTTCTTGCGAGATGGCATCTTTCAGTTGCAGTAGGGTTGTTGGATGTGTCAGGAAAACTCGTTCTTTAAGGTAACTCCACAACCAAAAGTCGGCCGGATTGAAATCTGGAATGTGTATCAGAAAATGCAAGGTCTAAATTTCTAAAATTTTCACAAGAAAATGAACTCACAAGTGGACAAAAATTACAAGGTACCACAACAAGATTTATTAGAACTTGAATAGCTGATGAAAGCATAAAAAAGTTACTAATCATAATTGTTTAAGAGCCAGTTTTATCAGGCACTTGTAAATACCTAGGTATATATTTAAGTAACAAACTGGGTTGGGAAGAACAAGTCACTAAAACCACAAGGAAAGTCTGGAAAGCACTACATTTCTCTATGCGTATTCTGAAGAAATCTAACCGAAAGTCAAAAGAATTAGCGTACAAAACCCTTGTTCGCCCAATTATGGAATACGGGGCAGTAGGTTGGGATCCGTACAGACAAAACCAAATCGATTCAATAGAAAAGGTCCAACGCAAGGCAGCAAAATATGTCAAAATGGGGAAGGGACATGGTGAGGAGATTGTAAAAGACTTAGGGTGGGAACTTCTCAAATCAAGGCGACGAAAACCCAGACTCACCGCATTGTTTAAGGCACAAATGGGACACAAAGCATGGACCGACATCAATGCTAGATTAGCAACACCTTCATACTTAGGAAGGGCTGATCATATTAGGAAGTTTAAATGTAGAAAACAAAGAACGGACGTGGCAAAATTTTCCTTTGTTAACCGCACAATAGTAGACTGGAACAGCTTACCTGCGGCAATCTTTCAGGGTGGTCCTCTTAAAATCAATACATTTAAGGAAAGGTTGAGAAGATTAGACTGAAAATGTAATTGGAGGTGCAGTGTAATTATCTAAGTTGTGTCATGTAATTAATTGAGTTGATATATAATTAATTGAGGTGATATGTAATTAATTAAGATGTTATGTAATTAAGTTAGTATGTAATTAATTAAGGTGATATGTAATTAATTAAGATGATATGTAATTAAGTTGGTATGTAATTAATTAAGGTGATATGTAATTAATTAAGATGATATGTAATTAAGTTGGTATGTAATTAATTAAGGTGATATGTAATTAATTAAGATGATATGTAATTAAGTTGGTATGTAATTAATTAAGGTGATATGTAATTAATTAAGATGATATGTAATTAAGTTGGTATGTAATTAATTAAGGTGATATGTAATTACTTAAATTGATAATAGTTGGGTGAAATGGAAGTACTTATAAGTTAGATTTACTTTTGCTTATCGTAGGCGTTATTATAGAATAGTTTTTATTTATAGTCCTAGGTTTATTGCATCTACTACAGTATTTATAGATTTACTTTTATTTCATTTTATTTCATTTAGGTTTATTTTATTTTATTTCATGTAATTGTAATTATTGTATATTATATATCACTGCCACCGGTTGTATACCCAATTGTAGTGTTAATACATACATACATACATACATACATACATACATACATACATACATACATACATACATACCTACATACATACATACCTACAAACATACATACATACCTACCTACCTACCTACATAGGCCTACATACATACATACATACATACCTACATACCTGCATACATGCATACATACCTACATACCTACATGCATGCATACATACATACATACGTACATACATACCTACCTACCTACCTACCTACATACATACATACATACATACATACCTACATACATACATACATGCATACATGCATGCATACATACATACCTACATACCTACATACATGCATACATACATACCTACCTACATACATATATACATACATACATACATGCATACATACATCATTACTATCCATGGCCAGTATTAAACCCTTCCCTTTAGCTACTTGGGTAATTTCCTCTAGTTTAGTTAGATCTCTGTTAATATCCTCGTTGAAATCGAGATAGCTGCTTGCAGCAATGAAGTTAGGTTGCCTCGGGTGATTTCTATAACTACGTTATCTTCGTTTGAATGTTGGTTTATTAATATAGCATCTATATGTTTGTTGGTGACCAAAATTGCTGCCCTCTTTTTACCGTTTGCAGAAGTAAAAATTTTATGTTTACGAGATATGCCTGTTACTTGGTTATTATATAAATATGGTTCTTGTATGAAGACTATGTCTATGCTGTTCTTTGCAATTAGTTGGTCAAGACTGTACGCCGCTGCTTTGCAATGTTTCAAGTTAACCTGCGTGCAGTTTAGTGATACTGTATTTCTGAATGTTTTCTTGTTGTTGGTATTGTTCCGTGAGATAGCCATTTTAGTAGTCAATGTTTTGTTTATATTTCTCTGTGGCGATATGCAGGCATGGGCAGTCCCTGTCAAATGCAGAGTGATTCTCGTTTATTTTCTCTTGTTTATTATACTTGTTGTAATTAATGCAGTCCACGCACCTCATTTCATTATCATGTACTGTGCAGTCTTTCGAATTATGATTTCCTGCACATCGAACACATGTCTCCTCGCCTCTACAATCGCGAGCTTTATGAAAGTAACGGCAGCATTTGTAGCATCGATTAACTTTAACGTAGTCTTCTGCGTAGCAGATGAGCCAACCTATCTTTAGTTTTGTGTGCAGCAGTTGCTTTCTTATCTGAGAGTTTACAGTCACAACCAAGTTCCGTAAGTTTTTCCTGTTTGTCATTATGAACTTAGGTTTCAGATCTCCTGTCTTGAGTTCCAGTCCTGGATTCTGCGAAATAATGATTTCCTCCGCGTTATCCAATGTAACTTCTTCTGGGATGTTGTAGACCACTAAGCTAGGATCCCAAAGTTTGGGGATTTTTGCTTCCAAATGTTCGCTACACTTTTCGTTGATGGCTGTGGTCAGCCTCTCTATTTCCTCTTTGCTACTTGTTTCGATCATTACTCTGCCATCTCTTAATGATTTCATTGCACAGACCCCAACTTTAACGTTGGTTGGATTGACGTTTGTCTTTATTACCTTCTTTATATCCTCACCCGTCTGATCTCTTCTCGATTTAATAAACACTTTATATCGCTTCTCTTTTTTTCCAGCATCCGTGACTATTTCGGAGTACAGCTTCCGTACTTGGCTACCATTTGCCACCTGTCGTTGAATCCTATCTCCTCCATTCATGTTTCCACGCAGGGATGGCAGCACCTGTGTGCCAGGTTTTGATGTCCCTAGCCTATCACTATTTTGTAACTCCGCCTCCAATTTCTTAACTTCACTACACAATTCGTTATTCTTTGCATCTTTAAGTGCTAGATCATTTTCTAGTTTCACAAATACATTCCTGATCGTACTAACTGATTCAAGGATTTGTTTCTTGAGTTCTTTCTTCAAATTTTTACTTAATTCAGTTACACTCACTAGTATCTGAAGAGCACTTTCCAGGTCCTCCTTCGTTGTATCCGCCATCATGTCCTCGTGTCTCTGTGCGTGTGAATGTCGAGACTACACAATGATCAGTCTTACTCCGTTCTGCTTACTTCTCTATCTAGCATTATGAGGGTCTCTCTCTCACTCCGCGCTCCCCGCGTTGATCCACTCTATACTGTAACGCATGGATACAGTTTCTCCCCGAGCCAGAGCCTTCTGGTGCCACTTACGAATAGGCAAGATTTCGGAATCACAGTGAGCATGGGATAACTATTTTACTACATAATTGAAACACGATTTGTAACACCATCACTGTAAATTAGGTCACACTAACATTCTCACATGGTACACGAGTACTAAATTACAGATATTGAATAACTGGCAAGTGGACTTTCACAAAGCTTAAAATAATGCAAGAACATGTGCATACATTCATAAATTATGTCAATGTTATAAATTTAGACGAGTAAACTTAGGATAATTTAATCTAGAATAGATAAGAGTAGGCAATAGATATAATGAAAGACTCAAATTTTCACAACAGAATAACAGATCTACATACGCCTAGAGAGTGACAGAAACGAGACATAATGTGTTATATTGCAAACATACAGGCAGCAAGGCATGTAGTATTACCTTATTGTAATGGGACATGCCGTTCAACTAATATTAAAAAAAAAATGCATACATACATACATGCATACATACATACATACATACATACCTACCTACATACATACATACATACATACATACATACATACATACATACATACATACATACATACATACATACATACCTACTTACCTACCTACATTCATACATACATACATACATACATACATACATACATACATACATACATACATACATACATACATACATACATACATACATACATACATACATACATACATACATACATACCTACCTACCTACTTACCTACATACATGCATACATACCTACATGCATGCATACATGCATACATACATACATACATACCTACCTACATACATGCATACATACATACATACATACATACATACATACATACATACATACATACATACATACATACATACATACATACATACATACATACATACAAACATGCATACTACACACTTCCGTTAATATTAACATTATGAAGTGTTAAAGTTTTTTTCTTATTTTTAAGCTTTTATATTTTTTTTTAATATTGAAAGTGTTATAAAGAGAATCAGCATCAAAAAGAAAATATAATATGAGCTAAAATATAATCCCCCATATCAGCAGTAGGTACATAATGTGATTAACCATTTATTAAATCTTTATAAGCAATTTACAATCGATCACGCGATACGTCAATACAGCACGAGTGAGTTGAGAATAGCAATGTAAAGAAAATAGTCTGAAAAAAGTAAGCCTTACAACAGCTTTAAAATAAAAAGTCAGTAACTTTCTCGAGGATCGAACGCTGAGCCATCTTCGTGAGAACCCATGAGGTGATAAGCCACAGTCTCGCTCAGACCGCGTGGCGTGTCTCAAACATTACAGATGATATTGCCCACTCTTCTACTGTACACGCTTGCATACAGTTCAGGGAAACTCAATAAAATTTAATTAATCGCCCCGAGGTACATTTCTTGTGGCGAGGTCGACAGCGCCTCAGGTTAACAAGCGACAGTCAGGTCAAACGAGGGCAAAAAGGAGGGTTCTTAACCCTCACCTGTAATTTTCAGGGATGCGGCATTAATCATGTGACTTACTTCAAATGCACCGATAGGCAAAAACGTTCTGTGTAATTCGAGTGGTTTATCAGTTCAGAACTGAATGCCCTGCACTCTCTCAATTAATGTAGGAGAAAGACAGAGAAGAAAAGAAGTGATAAGTAAAGGAAGATGGAAAGAAGATAAGCTTTTTGTCTACTGCTACTTAATAGGCTCGTTGCCTGTTTCATACAAATTATAATCAGCATCAATCTTCTGTGGACTTCCGGTTATCTCTGTCCATCTTCAACTCCAAAGAGCACAGGCATTATTGTCTGATGACGTCTTGTTATGTTGATGTCACTTATCTTTTTCCGTCTTTTTATCAGTAAATGTCCATATCTTATACGCTGTATTTAAAATAAAACCCTTAATTCATACTTGAGCTAGCCTCCATTTTCCTGTGACTAATTTTTTACGTTAAATAATAAATTATTCAGTTGATATTACAGACAACTGGTCTTACTTTTTGTTAATACGGGAAATGTAGCCAGTCGTGGTGAACCATAAAGAGAAAACAAATGAATGTAACATCATTATGAACTCATCATTACCCGTACAAAATGGGGGGGGGGGAGATAATTAAATGAATGCGGGATGTGTAGAAATAGAAATAGTTAATTTAAGATTGTCTAATTTCTCATTTGTGGCATTGCTTTCTAATTGAATTCAATTCTCTGTAATCTATATATATATATATATATATATATATATATATATATATATATATATAATTTGAACTGGTAATGGAAATTAAGGGAAAACGGCTGAACGGATTTTAATAAATGACCCCTCATTTTGAAGCTTGGAACTCAAAGTTTTTCAGAAAATTTGTACTTTTCAGTCAAATGTCAATTTTTCAACAATTTTCCTATTTTCCAAAATCCATCTGTCGTCAGTTTTGAGAACTAGCTAAATTAGCTAATTGCATTTCAGAATAAAACAAAACACACACTACAGTAAACAATATTACACGAAGGCCATGATCTGCAAAAATGCTAACATATTTAGAGCTCAAATTAAATTGGTTATTAAAAACTTGACTTAATAAAAATAATTTACAGGTTCGATTCTGTGGTGTGTAATTTTCTGGGTATAGCTGTGCATTTGATATTAAAAATTACGAAACTTGAGGTTGTTTGATGACATTATTACCACAAGAAATGAAATACTGTATTATTCTAGTTAATGCCATGATGTGACTATTTTTCATTAATTATACATATTAATGCTATATTGATGATATGAAAGTGAAACGTTTTGGGGTTATATAAGTACATGTAGAGAATAACTTAAATTAGATTTTGATTTCTATATTTTCTGAGTGGCGGCTATATAGTATATATTGTGTATGTTACTGAAAGCTATAAAACTTACGTAAGATAATGATATTATTAAAAATCAAGTATTTTTATAGTTATTAATCAAGTGGGGTTGGGTCTTTTTCATACATTTAATGGCGGTGTGGTGTAGATATTTATATGCGTGGTTCTCTTCACTATTGGCTCGAGAGAGAGTATCTTTCATTGTTATGGAAGTAAATAACTTTCAGAATGTCTGGCATTCTTAATTGAAAATAAATCTGAAAAATGTTTATTTGAACGTCTAATGAACTTAGTTCGCAACATTTGCTGCACAAGCCACTAGTTATAGGCCTTATATATATTATTTATAACCGTTTCGAACAACTCACTGGCGTCATATTGATGTGCGAATCGTTTCGACCATCAATTGCATTGTTGTCTGGAGACTAGGCCTCATGGAATGAGAAAGCGATTATAAAGAAGGCTCCGCCTTGTTAAATTTAAATGCGGGGCGAATGGAAACAGAAATGAAAATTAATATTAAACTTTTGTTTTAGATTCCAACCATCTTTACAATCCCAACCATGCTCACAATATTAATCAATAACAGCATCAAAGTTTCACTAATTCTTTTTAGCGATTCAATTATTCCCCTGTCAAATTTTAATATAGCTCATACGGTATCTCTGAGGTACTAACAGCTGTTTTATTTTAGGTTAAATTACACTTATTTTTAATTGTGATGTCTAGACTTCGTTGAATTGCCACACGCAGCATGCAATCAGGTTGCCGATGTACGGTAGTATAGAGGAGGCGATCGACCGCCCGGTCTCTTACTATAAACAGTTCATGTTAAGAGTTGTGACCGGTCCAAATAGATAGAGCAGCTACAGCTGATGTATACCTATGTAAGCACTTGTTTTTGCATTACTGTGGTTGGAATAGTCAGAGTTTAACATTTGTCCAGTGCAGACAAGAATTCAATCAAACATACTACAATGAGAGTGTTGCTGTTCCAAACAATTACTCCTGGAATACCCTTACCCCCGCAGCCAGTCTTGACCCGTTGGGGAACGTGGTTGAATTCTGTTAATTATTATGCAGAACATTACGGCAAAATAATGGAGGTAATTGATGCATTGGATAGCACAGACAGTTCCGCTGTTGCAGCTGTAAAATCATTGCTTTCTGAACAGCTATTGAAAGATATTCTGTCATTGATTCTAATTTTAAAATCGTGTCCGAAAGCATCATCCTGTTAGAATCGTCTAAACTAAAACTCTCAGAAGCCCTTAATATAGTGGATAAAGTATCACAAACCGTTATCCAAAATAACAGTTCACTAATTTAAGAAAAAGTGAAATGTAAGTTGAGAAACATTATTGCTAAAAATTCTGTCTATTCACAACTTCGTATTATAGATTATGTACTATCAGGTCACGACAAGACGTCTGAAGTTGGTGCACTAAAAAGTAGTGACTTCCCGTTCTTTAGAAATGCACGTATTACATCGTATGATGTTGAAGTACAAGTTCCCAATATACAAACTGTTTAAGTGACCATCGGAAGAGGTTACTTTGCAGTCGGTCAAAATGTACGTAACTCTTCACTGCAATGCACATATTCAAGGATGATGTATCTTACATTAAATTTTAAGAGTTAATATATCTCACTATAAAATAATTGTATATTTACATGTTTAGACATTTCCTACTTCAATGATGATTCATTATATTTCTTGAATGCAGGATACAGGTATTATTGTAACCGCAGTATACTACTCAGTGTTTACATCAGAGACACGCCCCCTTCTCATACAGTCTATACTGCGTGCACAGTAAACCTCGCGAATCTCGTGGCAATTCCACGAAGTCTAGTGATGTCCTACCGCAACTGTTTTTTTATTAGTACGCCAGCCAGCCAGCATAATAGAGCTTTGAGTTCTTGCAATTATATAGATCTAGCTCGGGTTTAGGCTTATATTGGAGGCAGTTACAATGTAATATTTCTATTTGCACATTTTCAATGCCTTCTTGTGGGTTTTTAGAAGATGAGGCTGGATTTTTCATGAGTTGAGGGATAAAGTTCAGAGGTGCTATTTCATTTTTTTTCTGGGGGGGGGGGTATTTTTAAGGAAAATCGCCCGGCCTCCATGGGTATGCCAAAGCATGGTACGATGAAAGAGTAATGGAACGGAGAAAAATTCTCTCCGGCGCCGGGATTTGAACCCGGGTTTTCAGCTCTACGTGCTGATGCTTTATCCACTAAGCCACACCGGATACCCACCCCGGCGTCGGACAGAATCGTCTCAGATTAAGTTCCAATTCTTGGGTTCCCTCTAGTGGCCGCCCTCTGCACTACGTCATAGATGTCTATGAACGTAGGACTGAAGTCCACTAGGGCGGCCACTAGAGGGAACCCAAGAGTTGGAACTTAATCTGAGACTATTCTGTCCGACGCCGGGGTGGGTATCCGGTGTGGCTTAGTGGATAAAGCATCAGCACGTAGAGCTGAAAACCCGGGTTCAAATCCCGGCGCCGGAGAGAATTTTTCTCCGTTCCATTACTCTTTCATCGTATGATGACGCAGAATATCTGCATGGAAATATCATATGTACTTTGGTACATTAAAATAATATATACAAAGCATGGTATAGGGACATCATTTTATTTTTACTTGCATTTTTATTGTACCTGCATTTCTGAATGTACTTCACTCTCACCCCTTCACTAATGTCCTTGCTCCCGTCAGACACACAAACTTACGGCCGCTGTTGCATTCGAAGTCTTCAAGCAGTGAAGTAAACACTGCAGTGTATAGTGTGTTTCATAAATATGATTGCGTTTTCTGTAGAAGAAAGAACCTATATTAATAATATCGTACTAAGAAATTATATTCAAGAAACGATAAATTCAATTTCAGAGAATATGCTTCAAAATGTTTTTAATAATATGCGTACTGAATTGAAGCCTGCATTGTAATGAACGGCAACCATTTTCAGCAACTTGTTTAAAAATTCGGATTAGCTTTTTTTGAATTCAGGTGGCTAGAAGCAAAGGAATGCTAGTGACATTTGTAATAACATGAGTTAAGTGCATCCAGTGTAAGCTAAAGTATCTAAAATTTTAGTGGCAAAGAGATATTTTAATCGCATCACACATTAAAATTTAAATAAAAATTTCACCGATTTTACGAAAGTTTAAATATTTAAACCCCATTTTCTCAAAAGTAATTTAAATGCACTTACAGTCCATTACTTACGACCCCCTCAATTTAAATGCACTCTCTATATTGTATGCTAACATCAATAATTAATATACTAAATAAAGTAGACATTACATAACGAACATAGCCGCCTGAAAAGTTGAGTTTTTTTAAAAATATATATTACTACTCTACTGTATTTTGATAAATTCCGTAAAAGTGATGATCAAACTGAAAATCGTAATATCGTATTTCCCTACAACATAAATGGATACACTACTTTTCTCTCTTCCTATACCTAGTAAAATGATTTGTTTACATATTGCACTAGTAACATCAAACTCCTGTAATGGAAGGGGGCAACAGTGTTTCCGAGAATAGCCAGGATAATGTTAAAAATGTTGGTAAAAATAAAGTGATGTCCCTGTAGTTGATGACCCAGCAGCGGAACTCGTCAGGAGGGGTGGCTTACGCCTCAGACCGTTGGCCAGACGGGAGGGGTGGCGTACACCTCAGACCGTTTGAGGGGGGGAAATGTAGGGGGGCTGTTGGGGTGGAATGATACACGGACTTAGAGGGATGGCGGGACTAGTCTTTAGGATGCTGGGGGTTAGTTCGGTTCGGCGTGGGTGCGGTCTTTGGGCTACAACTCACAATAGACCTCAGGTCGCAGTGCATAGGGATGTTCCCCTCCCGGCCTCATTGAGAGAGAAAAAAATATTTGTTGAATATAAACTAGACGTGATAAACATATGAGATGGAAGTTATAGCTCGCGCAAGAAACGATTACCTAAAAGCAATGGTGACGTTGCTGTCTGTTTTGACGTGTGTATGTAGGCACGCCGAGGGGGGAGAGATGCAGGTCGATGGAAGTACTGTCTCTTCCAAGAAGATGAACAAATGAGGACATCGCTGTGGAAATAAAGAATGTAGCAAGAGAAAAATTCGAAGCTAATTAAACGCGCAACACATGTTTACGAATTAAATAATAATACAGTGCGATATAAGACGTGTATTCACATGCAATGGAACAAACTAAAGTCGTAATGTAACTATCACAACGCAAGACTGATTCTATCGATGTCATTTCTCTTCCGACTGTACTCTCGAATATCATTCAAGTTATCTCGTGACCTTTCCTCTCGCCCGCTCTTCCTTATCGCAGTGTTTGATTCGCATTCCTTCCGTCAGTACAGTGTTGCCAACTGGACGGAAATTCCGTCAAAATTGACGGAATTTCAATGTAGCGGACGGGAAAAAAATGGCTTTGACGGGTGACGGATTTTCTGGCGGAAATTACGATTTACATCGTCTTTTGACAATTTTAGCTGTTGTCATTTTTAATTGTTTAATTTTTGGAAGATCTTGCTTTTTATTTGAACAGCCCTGCCTGTTCCATACTATGTTTAAAATCCCCTGTTTCAGATTTCCTCGCAATCAAGTAAGATGTTGACGAATTATTAGCCTATTTTAATCAGGATTTGTAAGTAAGTTGCGTTAAAATTTGCTTTATATATATATATATATATATATATATATATATATATATTTATTTATTTATTTATTTATTTATTTATTTATTTATTTATTGGGTGTTATATTTTTAATTTTGACGGATTCTGACGGATTTCTAGGTGTTATACTGACGGGAATACAACTTATGTGTTGGCAACACTGCGTCAGTAATCCGTGGTTGCGAGATCTACAGAGTGATTTATATAGAACTGACACATTTCTTTCCTTAATTATTCCGTTGGAAATTCATTCAATGACCCAATTTTAGCACCAAATTAAGCAGAATGTTCTGGAGTTTCGATTCCTTGTCACTAGATGCGCAGATGTTTATGTTTTATTCCTATTGTTGGCAGCACTGACCCAATTTTAGCACCAAATTAAGCAGAATGTTCTGGAGTTTCGATTCCTTGTCACTAGATGCGCAGATGTTTATGTTTTATTCCTGTTGTTGGCAGCACTAGATGCGCAGATGTTTGTGTTTTATTCCTATTGTTGGCAGCTGTTTTCGACATTTTGTGTCAACGTGAAAATGCAGTGCACATTAAATCAACGACTCTTCCTTGTGAAGCAATACTGGATTACGAATTCAATTACAGCTACTCAAAGGGCATACCAGAGAGAATTTGGTGTTCGCAATCCTCCCAAAAGAAACACAATACTGGGACTGGTGAACAAATTGGAAACAACTGGATCTCTGGTGAGTGAAAAGGGCAAGCATCGTTCATCTAGGCTTCCCACGGTTGTTGTTGACGTAAGAGCACGACTGGAGCAGTCACCCAAAAAATCATTAAGACGTTTGTCGCAGGAGACAGGGTACACCTACTCAATGTGTCAGAGAGCCTAAAGCCATATAGGGTTACGATTGTTCATCAGCTACAGGAACCAGATAAGGATAAAAGATTGAATTATTGTCGTTGGTTTCAGACGTTCATTGTGCAAAATCCTGCCATATTGTCCATCACATGGTTCACAGATGAAGCATGTTCCATTTATCCGGTTATGTGACGACCGAATAATTTCCAGGAACCTGTGGCCACCGAGGTCTCCGGATTTCACAACGCCGGACTTCTTTCTATGGGGTTACTTAAAAGACAGGGTTTACGCCACACGTCCCCAGACATTGGACGATCTGAAGCACAACATCACACAGGAGATTCAAGCTATTGACAACAGAGTCTTCCAACGAGTGGCCAGTAACATGGAACGACGTGTTGAGTTGTGCCTTATGCAAGATGGAGGACATTTTCAACATTTGCTATAGAGGTAAATAATCTCCCAAAATTCCTCTACATTTTGGGTACAATAAGTTGTCGCTAGCACAATTCGTTTTGAAACAATTAATGAAAGAAATGTGTCAGTTCTATATAAATCACTCTGTATAATATTATCTATTAGCAATGTCTGGCATCTACTGCGACGGACAGTAGTCACTCAAACACAGGAGGTGCCATATTTAAGTGAAAAAGAAGTTATATTGAAAAAGAATGAGTTGTTGAAGTGTTGGGGAAAAAACGGATGACTCTGCCGTTGCCTAGATTTGAACTCGGGACAATGGTCGTCGTATTCCATTACTTTGCAAACTGAAAGTAACTTTGCGGAGTAATATCTTTTTGTGTTCATCACTAGCAAGTAAAGAAAAATCTTAATATGCATTTTGAGCTTTCATTCGCTCGAAATGATGACGTGACAGTTCTAGTTCTATAAAAAAAAATCCTGTAGAATACTTAAGCACATAAATAAGAAATATGGAGGCGAAACTTTTGGGCCGGCAGACGCAAAAAGCCTTTATTATTTCTGTTCATATATTTGAAGATGTCAGCACGGTATAAACCGTGCATGTGTGTATATATTACTTTTGTTGTGTCTCTGTGGTACCTAGATATATTAAAACGGCAGGAGCGAGATGGAGGTAAATTCCATTGTGAAGTGAACCATTACATCACCCCCAAACAATACCCGTCAAGGCGCGGGGGGAGGGGAGAAGGGGGCGAAATCATGCAGAATGCGGAACTTGGCGCGGGGCCCACACAAACCAGTTCCGACGGCCGATAAAGTTGCGTGGAATTATGGGGCAGGCCCTCCTCGCTTCCTCCGCAGCCTCCGTAAGAAGTCTCCGCGGCCAGGTCCAGATTCGCAAGTCTCTGTTCGGATTATGCAATAAGACGGGAGTGCTAAATTGTGACGCGGAAGCTAGGCCTGGAATTTCTTTAAGCTTCTTTGTGTGACGCGATGCCTTTATATATAATTTATAATCAAGTGCGCCTCGGGCGAAGCAGATAAGAGCACAGGGGAGAAGAAGCGCGTGTGATCTTTATTTGAATCGTGAAAATTCGCTCCTCTTGAAAAGAGAGGAAACCAGACGGTAATCACGGATTTACTAGACTCGAATTTTCCACAGATGTCTCTGGCTATCTCTAGCTACCTACAGTATATTCCTATATTTTCAAGAACAAGAGATTTATTTATTTTAATTAACTAGCTAGCTAGATAGTGAATACAAATTAAATTTATAAAACAAAAATGTTTTTAGTCACTACCTTAAGAGCCAGGCTCGTGTACGGTGTGGTCTTAGTCAATAATATAACATAAAATTTACAAGGACAGTTTACTAAATACCTTACTTACTTACTTACTTACTTACTTACTTACTTACTTACTTACTTAATTAATTACAACCGGCTTTTAAGGAACCCGAAGGTTCATTGCCGCCCTCACATTAAGCCCGCCAGCGGTCCCTATCCTGTGCAAGATTAATCCATTCTCTATCATCATATCCCACCTCCCTCAAATCCATTTTAATATTATCCTCCCATCTACGTCTCGACCTCCCTAAAGGTCTTTTTCCCTCTGGTCTCCCAACTAACACTCTATATGCATTTCTGGATTCGCCCATACGTGCTACATGCCCTGCCCATCTCAAACGTCTGGATTTAATGTTCCTAATTATGTCAGGTGAAGAATACAATGCGTGCAGTTCTGTGTTGTGTAACTTTCTCCATTCTCCTGTAACTTCATCCCGCTTAGCCCCAAATATTTTCCTAAGCACCTTATTCTCAAACACCCTTAACCTATGTTCCTCTCTCAGAGTGAGAGTCCAAGTTTCACAACCATACAGAAGAACCGGTAATATAACTGTTTTATAAATTCTAACTTTCAGATTTTTGGACAGCAGACTGGATGATAAGAGCTTCTCAACCGAATAATAACACGCATCTTCCATATTTATTCTGCGTTTAATTTCCTCCCGAGTGTCATTTATATTTGTTACTGTTGCTCCCAGATATTTGAATTTTTCCGCCTCTTCGAAGGATAAATCTCCAATTTTTATATTTCCATTTCGTACAATATTCTGGTCACGAGACATCATCATATACTTTGTCTTTTCGGGATTTACTTCCAAACCTATCGCTTTACTTGCTTCAAGTAAAATTACCGTGTTTTCCCTAATCGTTTGTGTATTTTCTCCTAACATATTCACGTCATCCGCATAGACAAGACGCTGATGTAACCCGTTCAATTCCAAACCCTGCCTGTTATCCTGAACTTTCCTAATGGCATATTCTAGAACGAAGTTAAAAAGTAAAAGTGATAGTGCATCTCCCTGCTTTAGCCCGCAGTGAATTGGAAAAGCATCAGATAGAGACTGACCTATACGGACTTTGCTGTATGTTTCACTGAGACACATTTTAATTAATCGAACTAGTTTCTTGGGAATACCAAATTCAATAAGAATATCATATAATACTTCCCTCTTAACCGCGTCATATGCCTTTTTGAAATCTATGAATAACTGATGTACTGTACCCTTATACTCCCATTTTTTCTCCATTATCTGTCGAATACAAAAAATCTGATCAATAGTCGATCTATTACGCCGAAAACCGCGCTGATGATCCCCAATAATTTCATCTACGTACGGAGCTACTAAATACAATAAGTAACTTAATTCAAATCAATAAATACAACACAAGAAGAAAGAGAAAAAGAGAGAAAAATACACATTTAATATAAATTGACAATCAGGCAGAAGCCAGTGATATTCAATGAATATAGTCGACAGAAATAAAAGGTAAAGAAACACATTTGTTAATATTATATATCATGGATAATTTTACAAATTTCTTTTTTTTAAAGCTTCAATTTTAAAATATTTCAAATTTTGAAACTGGTTTGTAATTTTATTATAAAATCTTGGGCCGAAACTAGCACCATGTTTAAGAGCTGCACTTGTACGACATTTAGGCTCAATTAATGGGAAAGTAGACTTTTGTCTTCGAGTACGATATTCATGTCGATTAGATTTATGTTTTATTTCATTTCTGTGGTAGTAAGTTAGTAAACTATATTTATAAATATCTTCAATACTTAATACATTAAAATCTATATAAATTAAATTTGTTGGGTAATACCTATTTTTGGTCAGACAAATTTGTATTAATCTTCTGTGTAATAAAATTAATGGATTAAGTACAGATGATGCTACTCCACCCCAATTTATTATACCATATTGTATTAATGATTGTACCAAAACTAAAAATATTATTTGTCAATGCCTCCTTAGCGATAACATTTCGAAGTATTATGAATTTATAAATTGTTTTTCTTATACTTGTACACATGAAATCAATTTGTTTATCCCAACGTAAATGCTGATCTATAATAATTCCTAAATATTAGACTTGTGTGGAAGGTGTTAGATGTGGGCAATTACAATAATTATTTGTTAATCCATTACATGAAATATTATGTATTGCTAAGTGATAATTATTCATAGGTGGAGGTAAACCTTTCGTTGTTAAAGAAAATGGAATGTAGATAGTTTTGTTAGTATTTAAGGACAGAAAATTAGAGTCAAGCCAATTTTTCACTACTTTAATTCCATTGCTAACATTTAAATAAGTGTTATCCCAATTTTCCCCATTAAATGTTAGTACAGTATCATCTGCAAAAGAAAATATATTACCACTATATTTCTTTAGATCAATTTTCAACAAATTATTAATATATATTATAAATAAGATTGGTCCTAATACTGTACCTTGTGGAATTCCAATACCGATCAAATTATAATTGCCATTATAATTGTCAATTTATTGAATTAATATCAAAATAATTTAGGTATATAATTTTATAATAATAATAATAATAATAATAATAATTTTAGTAATAATAATAATAATAGTTATTTTATTCGATTGTTCTGTTATCAGCTAGGCCCTAATATTTGTAACATCGTCTGATCGAAATATTTGCGATTGCTTGCAAGAATATTGTCCTTATACTTAGCTTCTAATCCCAGTATGAAAGGAGACAGTAATATGGAGGCCGAGAAGTTAATACGTGGGACTCGTAAAGAAGGATGTAGATCACAGAGAAAAACTGATGATGGATGGACGCCCTCATCTTTGGTAATCAATAGCCCAGCTGTTAAACAGAGCGCACTCCTGTCCTGTAATGGCGCTCCCTTCGCAACCCATTTCAACTGTTCAGTGACCACCTGGCGGTAAAGAAATCGATAGCATCACCGCGAATTTTTTTCATATCTTCTGAAAGTGAGAGCAGCTTTGCAAGTTTGGGGTCCATAGTTGTGTTGTTCACAAATTAGACTACTACTGTTACTACCACTACTACCGCCTTTACTACTCCTACCATCAATACCACTATGTCAAAAATTATTCACCCACCATAATCTAGACACACGATCACAACAGTCCTCTATGTTACCCATTCCCTCTCACAAACATTCTCATATTCATATTCTTTCATTGTAACAGTTTCTCGATTTTGCAATTGCCCTCCAGCAATGTTAGAGACTGCAAATATAGCTTTCTGGTAAAGCTCTCTGGGTAGTAGATTTGAATAATTTCATGGGACAAATTTTTCCGCGGCCGGGTATCGATCCCGGAGCCTTTGACTGAACGCAAAAACGCTCTTACCGACTGAACTACCCAGAGACTTCACCCGACATCGTCTCAATTTTTCCATTTATGATCACATAACTCGAGTGGGCTGACAATACATCAGAAACCCACATCGACTATTAGTACTATTACTGCTAATATTACTACTGCTACTACTTCTACTACTACTACTACTACTACTACTACTACTATTACTATTACTACTACAACTACAATTATTACTTCTATTACTACTACTGCTACTGCTACTAATATTGCTGCTACTACTACTACTGCTACTACTATTGCTGCTGCTACTACTACTACTGCTATTACCCCTACTGATGCTACTACTACTACTATTACTATTACTACTACAACTACAATTATTACTTCTACTACTACTACTGCTACTACTGCTACTATTACACCTACTGATGCTACTACTACCACTATTACTATTACTACTACTACAATTATTACTTCTATTACTACTACTGCTACTACTACTACTACTATTGCTACTACTACTACTACTGCTACTACTACTACTACTATTGCTACTACTACTGCTACTACTACTACTGCTACTGCTATTGCTGCTACTACTACTACTGCTACTACTACTGCTATTACACCTACTGATGCTACTACTACTACTACTACTACTACCACTATTACTATTACTGCTACAACTACAATTATTACTTCTATTACTACTACTGCTACTACTGTTGCTACTACTACTGTTGCTAGTACTACTGCTGCTACTACTACTACTGCTAATATTACCCCTACTGATGCTACTACTACTACTACTACTATTACTACTACAACTACAATTATTACTTCTACTACTACTACTGCTACTACTGCTACTATTACACCTACTGATGCTACTACTACCACTATTACTATTACTACTACTACAATTATTACTTCTATTACTACTACTACTGCTACTACTACTATTGCTACTACTACTACTACTACTGCTACTACTACTACTATTACGGCTACTACTACTGCTACTACTACTGCTGCTGCTACTGCTACTACTATTACTACTACTGCTGCTACTACTACTACTACTACTACTACTACTACTACTACTACTACTTTAGTTGTTAAATTGTGGCTCACGAAGTACAGTTATATGTCTGGATTAGATAGAATTTTACTTCGTTTCTGCTTTAATTTTGTTCAATAATCACTTACGTGATATACTTGGATTGATTGCCTGGTTTAATTGATTGATTAATTGATACAGTTACTCAGATGAGTCCTGTTAATTGCTTGTGCCGTTAGTTGATCAAATATATGTCTGGTCATTTTCATCAGTTTGCAACTTAACTCAAATAATTCGGTTACCTCATTACGGTACTGTGTAACACACAGACAATGCGTATTGAAGCAGACAAAGCAGCCAGGCCAAAATCTCCTTGTTGCACGCATCAGGGATAACAGTTTGTGTGCGCACGTACGTTACAGATGTTTTCAAGTTCGTCTGAAGATTATTTTATTTTCATTGGCATTCCTATTTAAAAAGCAAAAACAAAATGGCATTCATGACTAAATCGAAGCAATAATGATACGGCGAAAGAATTTCTATTGAAGTGGTAGTTAATTAGTTAATTTGAGTGGCAGTACAAAATAGCAGACATATTGTGCCTAGACCTTTATCACGGATCTTCCAGACATATCATGCCAAGAATTTTATTGCTCTTTCAAATGATGTTGATAATAATAATAATAATAATAATAATAATAATAATAATAATAATAATAATAATAATAATAATAATAGTTACTTACTTACTTACTTACTTACTTACTTACTTACTTACTTACTTACTTACTTACTTACTTACTTACTTACTGGCTTTTAAGGAACCCGGAGGTTATTTGCCGCCCTCACATAAGCCCTCCATTGGTTCCTATCCTGAGCAAAATTAATCCATTCTCTATCATCATATCCCACCTCCCTCAAATCCATTTTTATATTATCTTCCCATCTACGTCTCGGCCTCCCTAAAGGTCTTTTTTCCTCCGGCCTCCCAACTAACACTCTATATGCATTTCTGGATTCGCCCATACGTGCTACATGCCCTGCCCATCTCAAACGTCTGGATTTAATGTTCTTAGTTATGTCAGGTGAAGAATACAATGCGTGCAGTTCTGTGTTGTGTAACTTTCTCCATTCTCCTTTAACTTCATCCCTCTTAGCCCCAAATATTTTCCTAAGCACCTTATTCTCAAACGCCCTTAACCTATGTTCCTCTCTCAAAGTGAGAGTCCAAGTTTCACAACCATACAGAACAACCGGTAATATAACTGTTTTATAAACTCTAAATTTCAAATTTTCTGACAGCAGACTGGATGATAAAAGCTTCTCAACCGAATAATAACAGGCATTTTCCCTTATTTATTCTGTGTTTAATTTCCTCCCGAGTATCGTTTATATTTGTTACTGTTGCTCCAAGATATTTGAACTTCTCCACCTCTTCAAAAGATAAATTTCCAATTTTTATATTTCCATTTCGCACAATATTCTCGTCACGAGACATAATCATATACTTAGTCTTTTCGGAATTTACTTCCAAATCTGTCTCTTTACATGCTTCAAGTAAAATTCCCGTGTTTTCCTTAATCGTTTGTGGATTTTCTCCTAATATATTCACATCATCCGCATAGACAAGCAGCTGATGTAACCCGTTCACTTCCAAACCCTCTCTGTTATCCTGGACTTTCCTAATGGCATACTCTAGAGCAAAGTTAAAAAGTAAAGGTGATAGTGCATCTCTTTGCTTTAGCCCACAGTGAATTGGAAAAGCATCTGACAGAAACTGACCTAAACGGACTCTGCTGTACGTTTCACTGAGACACATTTCAATTAATCGAACTAGTTTCTTGGGAATACCATATTCAATAAGAATATCATATAAAACTTCTCTCTTAAATGATTCATATGCCTTTTTGAAATCTATGAATAACTGATGCACTGTACCCTTGTAATCCCATTTTTTCTCCATTATCTGTCGAATACAAAATATTTTATGAATAGTTGATCTATTACGCCGAAAACCACACTGATGATCCAATAATAATAATAATAATAATAATAATAATAATAATAATAATAATAATAATAATAATATTAATTATAATAACTATATAAGTTGTTCTTCTTGCATGGTACTACAGCCCACACGGTGAACCTCCGCGCCCTCCATTCATCTCTATACGCCGACAGCTCCTTCCATCTTCGTAATCTAGATCTTTCCAGATGCCATTGAACAAAATCCCACCATCCATTTTTTGGCCCACCCTCTTGTAGGGGGCTGCTTCGGCCTGATTTATTGGGATAAACCTTACGGTCCAGCCAGGTCAGAACTCTACTAAGCCAGTTCCGTACCCGATCGCGTGTGCACCTGCCTGAACCAGTCCGAATTGTACTCGACACCCGAATTAAAACCTGACTCAACCAGTGCGAGGAGTGAAAATGCGTGACTGATGAAAAATTATTTCACAATGCTGCATTGTGATTGTATTAGTTTAATAAATAGGGGAGAGTCGGGTAGTATCGGACATCGGGTAATATCGGACAGTGAGTTTCTTTCATCTACCACACGATGATAGTACTTGATTGACATGGTTACGTTTCTGTGATGTCGCATAGAGAAACGTAACCATGTCATTCAGGTACTACCATATGGAGGTAGATGAAAGAAACACACTGTCCGATATTACCCGATGTCCGATACTACCCGACTCTCCCCTAATACTGCCTACAATTATAATATTTTAATTGTTTTACTAAGAATTTTTCTCTTTAAATGAGATAATTGGATCGGTGTCGGTTAGAGTTCCCGAGTAGCTCAGTGGTAGAGCGTTGGTACGTTAAACCAAAGGTCCCGGGTTCGATACCCGGCACCGGAACAATTTTTCCCTCGAAATTATTCAAATCAACTTTACAGGGAGTTATACCTGAAATCTTTATTTGCGAGATATAATTATAATACTGCAACGCAAAATAACTTTGTATTCTGTGACAAACTTTAATCTAGGGTTATCCATGTCGGAGACTTTGTGTAGCGAATTAAATAATAGTATAATAATAATAATAATAATAATAATAATAATAATAATAATAATAGGGTAAACTGGGGTCTGTTGGACAGTCGGGCATGTTGGACACGCTGTATTTTAACGTGTTATCTCGCCACTTGTGGGCACCACATTCTGCTAGAAGTCAATGATGGAAGTAGGCCCACTCGTGACTACTTCCGTCATTGACTTCTAGCAGAATGTGGTGCCCACAAGTGGCGAGGTAACACGTTAAACTACAGAGTGTCCAACATGCCCGACTGTCCAACAGACCCTAGTTTACCCTAATAATAATAATAATAATAATAATAATAATAATAATAATAATAATAATAATAATAATATCTGAACTCCAACCGAACACGAGCGCTGCTCATTCGGTCCGCAAATTTGATTAATTTATTGCATACTTTTTATATTTTTGTGTATCATTTTATTCTATTTCTGTTGTAATTACATTCTGCACTCTGTTTTATATTACTTACTTACTTACTTACTTACTGGCTTTTAAGGAACCCGGAGGTTCATTCCCGCCCTCACATAAGCCCGCCATTGGTCCCTATCCTGAGAAAGATTAATCCAGTCTCTATCATCATATCCCACCTACCTCAAATCCATTTTAATATTATCTTCCCATCTACGTCTCGGCCTCCCTAAAGGTCTTTTTCCCTCCGGCCTTCCAACTAACACTCTATATGAATTTCTGGATTCGTCCATACGTGCTACATGCCCTGCCCATCTCAAACGTCTGGATTTAATGTTCCTAATTATGTCAGGTGAAGAATACAATGCGTGCAGTTCTGTGTTGTGTAACTGTCTCCATTCTCCTGTAACTTCATCCCTCTTAGCCCCAAATATTTTCCTAAGCACCTTATTCTCAAACGCCCTTAACCTATGTTCCTCTCTCAAAGTGAGAGTCCAAGTTTCACAACCATACGGAACAACCGGTAATACAACTGTTTTATAAATTCTACCTTTCAGATTTTTCGACAGCAGACTGGATGATAAAAGTTTCTCAACCGAATAGTAACAGGCATTTGCCATATTTATTCTGTGTTTAATTTCTTCCCGAGTATCATTTATATTTGTTACTGTTGCTCCCAGATTTTGAACTTCTCCACCTCTTCAAAAGATAAATCTCAAATTTTTATATTTCCATTTCGTAAAATATTCTCGTCACGAGACATAATCATATACTTTGTCTTTTCGGGATGTACTTCCAAACCTATCTCTTTACTTGCTTCCAGCAAAATTCCCTTTGTTTTTCTAATCGTTTGTGGATTTTCTCCTAACATATTCACGTCATCCGCATATACAAGCAGCTGATGTAACCAGTTCAATTCCAAACCCTCTCTGTTATCCTGGACTTTCCTAATGGCATACTCTAGAGCAAAGTTAAAAAGTAAAGGTGATAATGCATCTCCTTGCTTTAGCCCACAGCGAATTGGAAACGCATCTGACAGAAACTGACATATACGAACTGTGCTGTAGTTTCACTGAGACACATTTTAATTAATCGAACTAGTTTCTTGGGAATACCAAATTCAATAAGAATATCATATAAAACTTCTCTCTTAACAGAGTCATATGCCTTTTTTTTAATCTATGAATAACTGATGCACTGTACCCTTATACTCTCAATTTTTTCTCCATTGTCTGTAGAATACGAAATATCTGGTCAATAGTCGATCTATTATGCCTAAAACCACACTGATTATCGCCAATAATTTCGTCTACATATGGAGTTAATCTTCTCAGAAGAATATTGGACGAAATTTGTACGACGTCTGTTTTATATTTTGTGTCCTATATTAGGAATTTATATTCTGTGTTCTATATTAAGAATTAAGAATAAGAATAAATTGCTTTCTATATTAAGAATCTATACTCTGTATTCTGTATTAAGAATTAAGAATACGAATAGGTTAAATAAATAAATTTCCAATTTAAAATTTCCAATTAAAGCATCCCTGTCGATATCAGAGTCCCGCGTATTTAAAATTCCGCGCTTACAACCGATGAGAAAGTGTAATTCCGAAAAGTGCAGAAAAATCTGAATCTGTTTGTACTGTGTTGGAACTTGTTTTATAACAGGTGAACAACTGTATGTCCCTGCTGGTTGGCGAGGCCTGCTTGTAAAGCCAACCGGCTTCCTTTGTATGCGAGTCCTGTGGTGTTGGCATTGAATGCTGGTCCTGTGTCAGTGTGTAGTTGGAGACCCGGCGTCGCTGACCCCAAGTCTCGGGAGTGCCACTTCAGGTCATCTCCTATAACGGCGTGAAAAGCGCTTAGTATATACATGTACAATAAGTACATCATTAGGCTCGGATAAAGTAGCTGTATCAAGATAGGCATCCTTGGTCCGCGCGTTTTGTTTACAAACATTAACTAGTTGTCACGTGTCCCCCAGCCAACAGTATTGGTTGTATTGTCCATTCACTGATGTTTTAGATAGGGAGTGGAGAGCAGTCCTCCAAGCGGGTATAGTTTTATAGTCCGACCATCGGATCTGTGCCCCCGTAAGATATGCGAACTGAACCTTAATTCCTTTTCAGCCTCGGCAATTCATTTCTCTCCCTGTATTCCTATTTCTCTCTTTTCTATCCCTCTCTCCCCCACTACTCACAATTTTGAGCCTTCTTGCGGGACAGTTTATTTGCACTTGCAGTCCAGTGTTGTCAACTCAACATGAATACTGTAGCACGGAGTGGTGAAAGAAATATTATTACGCAAGTAATAGCATTTTGCATAAGTCAATCAGCGTCATTAGACCTACTTAAATTAAATTATGAATAAGTAATAATTAACCTTACAGTATTATAAGCAATATTCAAGAGACATGACACTGTTTGACGTAAGTTTGGCAACATCCCTATTCGGGAAGGTTCGTAGCCTGCTGTTTGACGTAGTGGGAGAGAAACGGGTGGAATGGGGTGAGTAGAGGCGTTAACTTTTCCAAGAACGACGACAGCGCTGAAGGGGCATAGATCCGATGGTACGACAATACTTAGTTTTACCTTCCTGAAACAAATTTTAATATTACCCTCCCATCTACGTCTCGGCCTCTCCAAAGGAAATTTTCCCTCTGGCCTCCCAACTAACACTCTATATGCATGTCTGGATTCGCCCATGAGCTACATGCCCTGCCCATCTCAAACGTCTGGATTTAATGTTCCTAATTATGTCAGGAGAAGAATACAATGCGTGCAGTTCTGTGTTGTGTAACTTTCTCCATTCTCCTATAACTTCATCCCTCTTAGCCCCAAATATTTTCCCAAGAAACTTATTCTCAAACATCCTTAATCTCTGCTCCTCTTTAAAAGTGAGAGTCCAAGTTTCACAACCTTACATAACAACCGGTAATATAACTATTTTATAAATTGAGGGGGTCAGCGCAACAGTGGCCTAACCCTCCTCAATGTGAAAAATTAAATATTGAGGCTTTTGTTGATTTTGACGTGAACTATCTTCCTATGAAGTGGAATAGACTAATCCACCATTATATACCTTGTTAGGAAGCATGGAATTTTTCCCCTAAAAATATCACTTATACATAGAACTTTAACTTGCTTTCTCAGTGGCTTAGACCACTGTTACGCTGACCCCCTTAATTCTAACTTTCAGATTTTTTGACAGCAGACTAGATGACAAAAGCTTCTCAACCGAATAATAACACGCATTTCCCATATTTATTCTGCGTTTAATTTCCTCCTGAATGTCATTTATATTTGTTACTGTTGCTCCAAGATATATATATATATATATATATATATATATATATACACCTCTTCGAAGGATAAATTTCCAATTTTTATATTTCCATTTCGTACAATATTCTGGTCACGAGACATTCATATACAGTATTTACTTTAGAATTTACTTCCAAACCTATCGCTTTACTTGCTTCAAGACATCGTCTTGTAAGATCCAAAATTGCTGCCGCATTAAGAAATAAGGGCTGGACAGTGGAAGAAGCACTCCTGTTTAGCTGAAAATGTGTCAACGAGACGAGTAGATATTTTAGCGTACAATGCTGACACTAAACAGGGCATCATTGTGAACCCCACGATACGTTTTGAAGTAGAATGTCATCAGTCAGCCGAGGTCCACCTTGGGAAGAAGTCGATCTATGAGCTACAGTCAACTATTTCAAGCTGAAATATGCCTTAATTCACGTTGAGATATTCGGCTTGCTCATAGGTGCTCGAGGGACTATACCAGCTTTTTTCGAAGAATTTCGATGGCAGTTTGCTCTGCCAACATCCCTGAGGGATGACATTGTGATAATTGTGTTAAAATAAAGTCCTGCAAAATCCTAATTAATCACATGGTGCCACATTAATAGCAATTATAATCTTTCACGCCCTTTTCTTTGTTTCCCCTCTTTAAAATTTAATATCTATGTTTGCATATGTATAACATTTTTTTTGAGGATATACTGAGTCCGTAAGGGCTACCCTCAAGGGGGGGCAGTTTAATATTATTTATTTATCCCATGTTTTCCCTAATAGTTAGTGGATTTTCTCCTAACGTATTCACGTCATCCGCATAGACAAGAAGTTGATGTAACCCGTTCAATTCCAAACCCTCTCTGTTATTCTGAGCTTCCCTAATGGCATATTCTAGAGCTATATTTTATTATTATTATTATTATTATTATTATTATTATTATTATTATTATTATTATTATTATTATTCTAAATCTCTCTCTCCGGTCTGCAGATGTATTAAATATGCTAATTTGCATGGATTGAACTTGGATCCATTTAATGTGTAGTAATACTTTTCGATTTTTATGTCAGTTTTATTATTTATGCCATTGTTAGATATGTATCATACTATTCTCGTCATTTGCATAACTTTACAATATTAATTATATGATTCCTGTCTTCATTTATATGATTTCATTAATTCATTTGTAATACATTTTATTTAATTACTATTATATTGATTGTATTTCATCTCGTTGCCATTTTCTATCATTGATTCTTATCATCATTTGTTGTTTTGTTCTGTTTTGTATCGTGCAAAACTTAATTGGCCTTGTGCTGTTGTTTTGCACATTAATATTCTAAATAAATAAATAAAATAAATTCTAAATAAATTATTATTATTAATTATTATAATTATTAACGTTTGTAGCGGAGAAAATGCCTCTTACGTCTTGAAATAGGGCCCTGTTGATAGAATTAGTACTTAGTTCTGATGTATCCCACAAGTCACTGTTCAAAACTCAATCAATTTTATTCTGAAAACGGTGGCTGTAAAAATACTGAAATATCACTTAACTTGGACTATTCGGAAGATGAAACGGGTTCTCCGGCGTGAATTCTGTAGGTGTTCCTGCGACGATCCACGAAATATTATTTGCACTTGGGTTGGAATTATGGCATCTGTAGGACAGAGTCGTCTGGCTTGTATGAAATAACGCTCTCTGGAAAGGATTTGGCAGCGAGCCGAGGCACGATTCTGAACCATGTCCTGCAGATCGGCTCACTGCTTTACTTTTTTGCACTAATTTTCTAGGGACGACTGTAATCCCTTAAAGCTCAGAGACGAACTGCGAGATGTAGTCGCTTCAACCCCCGCCCAAAACGTTTTATGGCATAACTGCACTGAGCAGGTTTACCTGCAGATATAACTTGACTCGCGAACTTTCAGAACATTTTAAGGTTCCCTGTTTTTGAATACCTGAAGTTACATTCGAGTGAACCTTTATGGAACTGGTATACGTCAGCTTTCTATGTTGAAAAGCCGGGTTCGTATGTGAACAATTTTACGTGAAATTTATAAAAAAAAAAAAAAAAAAAAAAAAAAAAAACTCAGAACATTTTTCCGTAGGTGTTTCTTTTAATCTACTTACACATAAAAACAAATATATGGATTTTTCCCCGTCGAAAATAAGTTATTTTGTGCGAGATCGTGCATATTTGCTTGCTTTCCGCACAGAACCAAAACGCGGTAAGTGTGAAATACCACATTCAGTATTCCCAACGTAACACACATAACAATTTCCCTCTTCTTACCGCTTAAGCGCGACATTCATTTTACTGCTTTAGGCTTTTAAGATATTATTTTTAGAGACGTTTAACATAGTAATAATTATAAATTGGAAACTTACCACTGCAATTTCACCTAAATTGCAATGTTAATTATTGTTTTTAAATATTTGCAAAAATTAAGTAACGTCTACTACTCCACGAAAGTTATTGCATTCCTGATGCAAGTAACAATAAGGACCCCGTGAAAAAATCAACAAGATTCCAGATGCCGATGTTATTACTGCAATATGTTTTATAAATAATATTGTTAAAATATTAAAATGAAAAATAAATCATTACATAACCTTACCGTTTGTTTTAAGTTCGCATTTATAGACTGGGGGAAAAAAAGACAGACGTAAATCACGGCCTGATGGAGTATAGTAAACACAGAAAACATTTTATAGCAACAATGTTAAAGAAAGATATTTTGGTGTTCGGAAGTTGGCGTCATTAAACAGAAACCAACATGGAGATTTCATTGCAACTAATTAGAAATTCGTCTTTCAGGTATGTAATAAACGATCTTCGCACAAAATAATGTACAATACACGAGCGGTATGTCTGTTTTCATGTTCTCGGAAATTAAAAAAGCTCAACTACGTTTCTCTTTTTCAATCTTTTCCTCGACCATGAAAACGTCAACATACCGCTCTTGTAACGTATATTACTATTACCGTTTTACTAATAAAAACTCTATATACAGACGTTTAACTGTCTTATACTTATACAATGAGTAGCTCGTTTATACGTCGTGTGTAAATTTGTTACTAATAATTACTACATACGTCGTGTATAACAGTATAACTGTTACACAGCTACGTCATAGTTTCGTCATTACTTCGTTTCGAAAGGTAATAGAATATCTGAGGTTCTCTATTGCATCCGGTAGAGCGCTCTAGTGTGGCGTGTTAGGTATCGATAATACAACTGGCTCTGATCGATTACCACACTATATTTTTGTCAAAGAGTACAAGCTACAGCAATATTATACTAATTATTCTGTGCTCTTTAGTTTGTTCTTCTGTGGTTACAAGACAGCCATCATCATAAAATGACGGTCGGTACGAACAGCTGTTAGAGGGGCGGCCATTTTTTTCCCTATATACAACGCTTAAACAAGGGGTTTCGTGTATATAACTACTGAAAAGCAATTCCCATTGTATAGTTACAGATTGTTTATACATCCATTGCTTCTGCATGGTTTATTAGTAAAGTTTTCTGTCTCAACTCTGCATAAGTCTAGTATAAAAACTAAACACAGTTTATTAGGAAGACTGTTAGTGTAAAATATATTATACCGGGTCTTTCGTAACTCCGTTAAACATTTTAGAAATTCACCACAAATAAACTAAGCAACGGATACCACATTTTATTACACAGAAATGGAGGTAAACACTCTAAGTTTTTTTTATACATCTCACAAATGCTCAATATATCCACCATCACTGATACGGCAGATTCTAGCCAATAATCCATTTCATCCCACACGCATTTCAGCATATTACGATCGATCAGTATCAAAGCCGCGGTGATACGGTCGCGAAGTTCCTGAAGGTTAGCGGGGAGTGGGGGTGCAAAAAGCAATGTCCTTCACAAATCTCCACAAGAAAAAAATCGCAAGATGTTAAATCCGGTGACCTGGGTGGCCACCATATTAAGGTGTCGTCTTTTTGTCCACAGCGTCCTATCCAACGTTGTGATAAATTTGTATTGAGATAACCTCGTACGTCATTGTGGAAACGAGCCGGATAGTCGTTTTGTTGAAAAATGTTATTGTGACAGTCTTTTTTACTTACAAAACTAATTCACTACTACTCCTCCTAGCGGAAAACCACAGAAACTATGCGAGACAGGTTTTTTGCCAACAAAACTTTAAGAATTTCTCGTTCTATCGGTATAAGAATTACAATTATTGTCCGTTGCTTAGTTTATTTGTACAGAGTGATTTATATAGAACTGACACATTTTTTTCATTAATTGTTTCAAAACGAATTGTGCTAGCGACAACTTATTATACCTAAAATGTAGAGGAATTTTGGGAGATTATTTACCTCTATAGTAAATGTTGTCCGGCGTTGTTAAATCCGGAGATCTCGGTGGCCACAGGTTCCTGGAAATTATTCGGTCGTCACATAACCGGATAAATGGAACCATGCTTCATCTGTAAACCATGTGATGGACAATATTGCAGGATTTTGCACAATGAACGTCTGAAACCAACGACAATAATTCAATCTTTTATCCTTATCTGGTTCCTGTAGCTGATGAACAACCGTAACCCTATATGGCTTTAGGCTCTCTGACACATTGAGTAGGTGTACCCTGTCTCCTGCGACAAACGTCTTAACGATTTTTTGGGTGACTGCTCCAGTCGTCCTCTTACGTCAACAACAACCGTGGGAAGCCTAGATGAACGATGCTTGCCCTTTTCACTCACCAGAGATCCAGTTGTTTCCAATTTGTTTACCAGTCCCAGTATTGTGTTTCTTTTGGGAGGATTGCGAACACCAAATTCTCTCTGGTATGCCCTTTGAGTAGCTGTAATTGAATTCGTAATCCAGTATTGCTTCACAAGGAAGAGTCGTTGATTTAATGTGTACTGCATTTTCACGTTGACACAAAATGTCGAAAACAGCTGCCAACAATAGGAATAAAACATAAACATCTGCGCATCTAGTGACTTATTGTCGTTGGTTTCAGACGTTCATTGTGCAAAATCCTGCAATATTGTCCATCACATGGTTCACAGATGAAGCATGGTTCCATTTATCCTGTTATGTGACGACCGAATAATTTCCAGGAACGTGTGGCCACCGAGATCTCCGGATTTAACAACGCCGGACAACATTTGCTACAAAGGTAAATAATCTCCCAAAATTCCTCTACATTTTAGGTATAATAAGTTGTCGCTAGCACAATTCGTTTTGAAACAATTAGTGAAAGAAATGTGTCAGTTCTATATAAATCACTCTGTATTATAAGCAGTGAAAAATATAGTGTGACTGCCTTGGTGTTAATGGAGCTTCCGTTGGTACCTCTTTGTTACTTGTTAGCTTAAACAACAAGTTTAAGCCCCCTCACCATGACAAGGTGAGTACCCAATTTTACCTACACCAATTTTACATTTCTGATAATCCTACTGTCTGTGGTGTAATAATCGTGATGAAGATCTGGAACACATTCTTCTATACTGTCCATCCATAAACCACGAAAGAAGTAAATTAAAATCATCAGTACCAGTTGCAGAAGACACAGCCCTGCAGTATATATTGACTACACCCCCCTCTGGCTACTAGCAACAGGCATCTACAGGGACATCATTTTATTTTTACTAACATTTTTAATATTAACTTGGTTATACCTCTGGATCAACGCCGTTTGCTACCCTCTTTCACGACTGGAGTACGATGGTACTGGCGTAATATACAAACAAATCACTTTACTAGGTATAGGAGGGAAGAAAAGTAGTTCATCCATTTACGTAAACTAGGAAATATCGCGCTTTTGAGTTTGATCATTTTCACTAGGTTTTTGTTTAATCAAAATACAGTACAGTATTAACAATGAGTGCTTTTACTCAAGAACTGAGCTGTCCATGTGGACGTATTCATTATGCAGTATATATTATACTGTCTACAGCACAGAGAATGAAGTTAAATTGAAAAATAATCATAATATGGATATTTAAACACATTTTTGAAAATGGTGGCCGTTCATTTCGATAAAGGCTTCAGTTCTTTTGTGCATATTATCGCACTATAGACTATTGTGCCTAATTCCAGTTACCAGTTTCGTCCTTCGTACTAGTAACTCATGTTGAAATAATTCTATAAAAGAGTACCATACGTACTGTAAATTCAATCTTCACTTCTGCCCGTTCCGAAAAGATAAAATTACTCAGACATGCTATCTACTGTCCGTCCAAGTGGTTATGTCGTAGGGTCGTAGAAAGGGAGGAAATCACGTGACAGTTAATTACTTAACGAGGCCCTTTTATTTAAGTTATTTTAAACAGTTGTATAATACTACGTACACGTACAATTCCTAACAGAAATTAATGTTCTCACAAAAGAGCTAAGACAGCCCAGCCACTAGCTGGCGAATAAAAGCTGGTGGGGAAACCGGGATACGACGTAGGCAAATGGACGACAGTACCTGTGCGAAAATGATTCAATATTGAAAGCTCTCTCGTCACTGGAAAACGCGAACATATTTTTGGAACGTACTGTATACTATGACCGTAAGGCTACTATGACTGTATGTGCGGTCTTGAATCTGTGTGGAGGACGGTTGAACTTCATTAGTAGAAGGGGTGGGACTGAAGTACATTCAAAAACTCAGGTACAATAAAAATTGAAGTAAAAATAAAATGATGTCCCTGTATAATGAACACCGATCAAAATACCCCTCATTTCTCATGAAAAACAAGAACTGAATAGACTATAGTGGACTGTAGTGGCCGAAACTCGTGGGTGGTTTAAACTTAGGAGTAATTTTAAACTTTTAACCCCATAGGCCTATGCATAAAATTATTCAAATCTTAATCCGATCGACTTTTGATTATTGACTTACGTTATAGAACGAATATTAGTAACACACCAAAAAACCCTACAACCGAAAGCTAAAATATGTTAGTTGGCATATTCCAAGTCAATATTTGCAGAGTACTGTACATGGTGTCGAAGAAAGAATAGTGTTTGTTGAACAAGATGACGGCGGACATATTGCCAATGTTTTATGAAAACTATACCACATTGTTTGCCCAACACGTTGATGTTTTTATGTTTTTCTACATGAAATACACTCAGGGACAAAAAAAACCGGACACTTCTATATTTGCTTGTATTTTGTTGCCAATTATTTCAAAATGAAACAAAACTCATTTAAACAAAATAATGTTCCATTTAGCACCTTATACGACAACATTTGAAAAAAAAATCTCTGATGAGAAAATTTACACAAAATTACAAAGGGCGTATAACTATGGCATCGTTTGGTCTAACTGTTTTTTCATTTTATGGTGCCTTAAACATTAAAAACTCTTTTTAGTAACGGGTATTAACCCCTCTGGCTTGAATAGCTGCATCCATACGTCTTGGCATGCTCTCAATTTGGTTAGCAATGTCTTCTTGAGGAATAAGTTCCCATTCTTCGCCAAGTGCTCGCCTCAACTCTTGTAACGATTCTGGTCTCGGTCGTCTATTCTTAACACGCCGTCCCAGCATGCCCCACACGTGTTCAATTGGGTTCATGTCTGGACTCCTTACTGGCCATGGAAGAACATGGATTCCCACTTCTTGGAGATAATCTCCGACCGCATGGGCAATATGCGACCGTGCATTATCATGCATTAAAACAAAATTATCGCCTACAAATTGGCCAAATGGCACAACATGATCAGCCAAACATTCATTTATATACCTATCAGCTGTTAGTCTTCCATTTGCAACAAAAACCAACTCTGTACGAGCATCCGTGCACACTCCTGCACAAGCAATCACTCCACCACCTC
>NC_091125.1:166317896-166402896 GCF_040183065.1 Periplaneta americana
TGTGCGGGAACAGTTACATTTTGATAAAGTAACAGGAGTAATACACAAATTGTACATAATTCACAAATATATCTCTAATGTTTCTTAACTTAAATTAAAATTCTGATCCCAGTATTAGATTTTTAAGAGAAGAAGAAAGATAAAAACATACTAATCCAGAGTTAAATATATACAATTTTCTAGACACAAATTTTAACATTATAATGAGATTCCTAAGAATTACTTAAAGATAATAATGAAGTAGGTCTTCAATTGGACACCCCCCCCCCCCGGAAAAAAAAAGAGAAGAGGAAGGCCAATGAAAAAATGGAGCAAGGAGGTTCAGGAGGATATGATCTGCAGGGGTCTACAAATGAGCTATTGGCAAAACCGGAGTACCTGGAACTTGAGAAGCGGGAGATGGCGAGAGCCGTCAAATTACTCGCAATACATATATACTAATGAAGTTAAAACAATAATGCATGTAGCTGAGATAAGGTATTTGATAATTTCAGAGTTGAGGAAAGATGACGTTCAGAGTAATGATAGATTAATTTTATTATTAATATATATTATGAGGTTTATGTATGTATGTATGTATGTATGTATGTATGTATGTATGTATGTATGTATGTATGTATGTATGTATGTATGTATGTATGTATGTATGTATGTATTTATTTATTTATTTATTTTTATTTTATTGGGTTATTTTACGACGCTGCATCAACATCTAGGTTATTTAGCGTCTGAATGAAATGAAGGTGATAATGCCGGTGAAATGAGTCCGAGGTCCAGCACCGAAAGTTAAGCAGCATTTGCTCGGAAAAAACCTCAACCAGGTAACTTGCCCCGACCGGGATTCGAACCCGGGTCACCTGGTTTCGCGACCAGACGCGCTGACCGTTACTCCTCAGGTGTGGACTGTATGTATATATGTATGTATGTATGTATGTATGTATGTATGTATGTATGTATGTATGTATGTAACGATGATACAATTTGGATGCAGGCCTAGCTACTTTACTACTTTCGTGTTCTAACTGGAGCGGGCTATAACTTGACACTAACCGGTATCCGATAGGATAGGGATGGAGTAACAGGAAGGAGCAGGATCAGAAAGGAAGGCGAGGATATTACAGCCCGCCGATCTTTGCAACAGGCATGTGTGTCCTGATGAGAAGTCATATCGCGGGGTAATGAGAGACCCGCCCCGTCTACGTCATCAGTCTGCTAATAGTTCCGCATGTTT
The DNA here is from genome assembly GCF_040183065.1 of Periplaneta americana. Taxonomy (NCBI): domain Eukaryota; kingdom Metazoa; phylum Arthropoda; class Insecta; order Blattodea; family Blattidae; genus Periplaneta; species Periplaneta americana. The sequence continues at coordinate 166,319,128 of NC_091125.1, forward strand.
CAGCGGGCATTATCTAGTGCAGGAAATTACAAGTCTGATTAGAACACAACAGAGCATCGTCTGGGGATAAAACGGAATGTAGTACAATGCAGAACAGAGCAGCCGGGGCAAAGAATGGGATACTTCGCATAGGGATGAAGTTGCATAAATAAGATCGGAGATAAAGACAGATATTTGAGATTAGTAAAGTTAGGTTAGACTAATACAATGTTAAAATTGAAATATACCGTCTATACTTATCTAGTATTATATGATAAATTATAACCAAAGCTCGGATCTTGGGGACTTGTGTGTCGTGTGCTTGAGTAAGGTTACAGGCATAACGTACACAAAGCTCACGCTGCAAGTGCTCAGGGACAGTCGTTTGTACTAAGAAAGTGGTCACATCGAATGGCAAGAAGACGAACGAATAAACTGTGTCACGTCGAAGCCAATGACATTAAGAGAATTACAGGTAAACGGTCTGTTTGAGGAATTAGAAAATACGTGTTATTCGAATGGGTGTTATGGAAGTTTGAAAATGCATTTCTTAAATTTTAGGTACAGAATTTCGTGGAGGAATTCTGAGGAGATACATTATTTTCTTCTAATGCAGAGTTTATATCTTGTAAGTTGTACCACACATAAACTAGAGCTGGAAACGGGCATTCATTGAAAGACATTGCAGTCCTTTAAATTGATGGAGAATTTGTCCATAGCCATGGATCAAGTCGTAGAGGGACCTTCCCTAGTAGTGATACACTAATTGAAAACTATTTGCGAGAAAAATTTAGGATATACTTATCTTTCTCAGATACGAGATCTGCTGAAAATCGAACAGGAAACAGTGACAGTGAAATATTCAGTATTTTATTTAGGCCCAAGACTTTATAATAAAATTTCAAACCATTTTCCAAATTTGAAATTTTTTAAAATTGAAACTTTTAAAAAAGAATTTTGTAAAATTATCCATGATATATAATAGTAACAAATGTACTTTTTTTACCTTTTATTTCTATCGACTATATTCATGTTTTTATTGAATATCACTGGCTTCTGTCGGATTGTCAATTTATATTAAATGTGTATTTTTCTCTCGTTTTCCCTTTCTTCTTTATTCTTGCTCTTGTGTTGTATTTATTGGTTTGAATTAAGTTAATTACTGTATTTAGTAAACTGTCTTTGTAAATTTTATGTTATATTATTCACTAAGACCACACCGTACACGAGCCTGACTCTTACGGTAGTGGCTAGAAACATTTTTATTTTATAAATGCAATTTGTACTCACTAGGTAGCTAGTTAAAATAAATAAAATAAAAAAATTAAAGTTTGCTCCCGTCACTTCATGTGACGTGGAAATAAGTTTCCTTCGTTTCAAATCATGTTTAACTAACAGACGAAGAATTTATGGGTTCGAAAATCTTCGAATGCATGTAGTCATACACTGTAATGAAATGTACAGAGCAAAACTGTAAATTTGATGTATTTTGCATGTTTATTTATATATATGCTATAAAATTAGATGTTTCAACCTATCATAATATTATCATTATGTTGTTCCAGCCAGGAACCACTTTTATAGCAGACCTGACAGTACCTCCGTGCTGGAAGCGGGAGTTTGTTGATATTGAAGTCCGGTCGCTTAGCCACGTTCAAAGACACAAGTCCCCAATTTCCGAGCTTTGATTATAACATAAACGTTTTCGACACTAATGTGCCATTTTCAAATGCATGAAAATTTGCCTAATTACATGTTCAAATAGGTGCACATGAACTGTGTGAATGAAACATATAATGTGTACCTTGGTGATTTCATGTCAGATATAAAACAATCTGTTTGCAGATAATTAATGATTAAAATTAAAAACACACACTTATTACTAACATTTAAAATTTGTTTTTCTGCTGAAATTATCCATCAGTTTGTGGAACACTGGAGATGTCTTGACGTATTGTGTGGTCAAATGCAGTTATTCATTTACTTGAAATGTTGTAATCTTACACTAGGATATTCACTATTAAAATATTAAAATTCTTTATGTTGATTAGTTATTATTACACCAAGGTTCCTTGTTGTTTGTTCACTTTTCACATATTGGAGCACAACAAGGAACCTTGGTGTAATAATAACTAATCAACATAAAGAATTTTAATATTTTAATAGTGAATATCCTAGTGTAAGATTACAACATTTCAAGTAAATGAATAACTGCATTTGACCACACAATACGTCAAGACATCTCCAGTGTTCCACAAACTGATGGATAATTTCAGCAGAAAAACAAATTTTAAATGTTAGTAATAAGTGTGTGTTTTTAATTTTAGTCATTAATTATCTACAAACAGATTGTTTTATATGTGACATGAAATCACCAGGGTACACATTATATGTTTCATTCACACAGTTCATGTGCACCTATTTGAACATGTAATTAGGCAAATTTTCATACATTTGAAAATGACACATTAGTGCCGAAAACGTTTATGTTATAATTTATTATATAATACTAGATAAGTATAGACGGTATATTTCAATTTTAACATTGTATTACAACCTGCTTATCGGATAAATCATACAACATGAAATTAGGTTAGACTAGTTTATAATAATAATAATAATAATAATAATAATAATAATAATAATAATAATGATTTATTTTAGCTGGCAGAGTTAAGGCCGTAAGGCCTTCTCTTCCACTCAACCAGCAAAAAGTGTATATACATATGCATGAACTTACAAAGAATCCAAAAATTTGATTTAGATGAGAGTTACATGTATACAAAAGTTATTTACAAATTAAACAACAAAATACTATGAACTATTAATTAAACACTGAAATAAACTGTGTAGCAGAATTAAACTAAAATACATATAATGTTAATATATTTCAAATAATATTAGATAATAGAAATAGATTATTACGAGACAATTAAAATACAGCACAATCAGGATGATGTCTAAAGAAAAAAGTAACAATGTAGTCAGTGATAATGGGGATCACGTTAGAGCAGTTCCTAAAAGGCTAATTTGGCCGTCTCTTCAGTGTTGCCAACTAATACCAGATATCACCAAAGAGGGTAAAATCAATTAATTATTAGGTTAGGGTAAGGCAGGTTATGAGAGATGCGAGATAATTAGAATAGCTATAGATTGAACTTTTCTCATTGCTGTAAGTAGTTCGTTATTGCTTACATTATAAATCAAAACCATATATATATATATATATATACATATATATACATACATACATATATATACCCTTAGACTATACAGGATGATTCACGAGGATTTACCATCCCTTAAGGAGCTAATTTCCGAAGATATTCTAAGGAAAAAATGTATAAACATTTGTCCTAATCTTAATATTTTCAGAATTACACTAATTTGAAGTTGATTGTAAAATACCATTATTATTGAGTTTTAAGTGTACAACAATATTACAGATATAGAATGAACTATTCAGGAGTATCATTTCTTTAATTAGCTAGTATTCTGAAGCTAAAAATGTATTGTGAATTTTATAGTTACTTCGTACAGATTTTTTTTTTTCGATTTTTTACTACAAAATATTACATTTTCTTAAACATTTAGCAAAACAATTATTACAAATGACGCCACTCTTGTAAATTCTTTAAAACTGTATATAAGGCTGCATAATTAGATTGTAAAGGATCAAGTTCCAAAAGTCGTATGATTTGTAACAATTTTTGTGATAAGTACATAAGAATGATGTTATTTTTAGTTAAAAATAGAAAAACAAAATCTGTACAAAACAATTAACAACACATTTTTAGCTTCTAAAAACTAGCCAAATAAAGAAATGATACTTTTGAATAGTTCATTCTCTATTTGTAATATTTTTTACCCTTAAAACTAAAGAAAGAAAGTATTTTACTAACAACTTAAAATTAATGTGACTTTGAAAATATTGAGATTAGGACAAATATTTATATGACATCTTTTGCTCAGAGTGTCTTCGGAAATAAGCTCCGTAAGTGGCGGTAAATTTTCGTGAATCACCCTGTATAAATATACAAAATTGCTCAAAGTTTTGAAGATATGGGTTATAGAAAATAAATGTCATTATGAAGCTTTTCCAATTGGATTGTCTGAAGTTTTTAAAATGTGCTTCTAAGTATGTTGGTCAACATAATGTGCAACCTTGCCATTTTAATGAGAAAAATTCGCAAAACTGTATAGAATAATACAATTAATAATTAAATTATTATAACTACTTAAAATAATTATAAAATTTCATAAAAATACATCTTTCAATTGTAAAAAAATATATATTCAAGGGGATATGTTATTTCGAAGTTTGTTTAAAGCATTAACGCACGAAATTATCGAGATATTCAAACAATTATAAGTAAACAATTACGTGTTTGTCCTACTGTAATTACTGTGCGGGATATTCTATGCACAAACATCCACAAAACACTCCAACTCCAGTTGTTATGTTGCCTGAATGGAGAAGAATGCAATCTGTTGTGCAGCTCATAAAAGCCCGCGTTAACGCAATTACAGTTGCAAGGGGTGTGTAACGCACTGTTGGCGGCCTAAAATCATGCAGTGTACAGAAATATCCACTTTCAACTCTTTTGCTTTTTTACGTGGTACGTTTAAATGTAGGGTTACGATTTCTGTAATACTCTAAACGTATCTTGTTCCTTAGCAACCAGCAACATATCATCACAATCTACTATTATACAGTCACGAAGCTTGAGTTTCGAGTGTGCTAGAAACAATAAACTGTGCCGGTACTATTTTGCATTGCCTGTAATGAGGCGATATTAGCGATCCTAGTGGTGAGCAACTATCTAATGTTTGCATATTTACTACGTATTGAGCTTCGCGACTGTATATACTAGACTGCGATATCATTAATTGAAAAAAAAAATAAAGTTTGAATATCATCGTTTGTGTCACATTCAAGATATTACTAGTGGCTTGAGAAGCGAATGCTACATTTACTAGTTTGTACTGTTTACGATATCCATTACATGGTCCACACCTGTGGAGTAACGGTCAGCGCGTCTGGCTATGAAACCAGGTGGCCCGGGTTCGAATCCCGGTCGGGGCAAGTTACCTGGTTGAGGTTTTTTCCGGGGTTTTCCCTCAATCCAATACGAGCAAATGCTGGGTAACTTTCGGTGCTGGACCCCGGACTCATTTCACCAGCATTATTACCTTCATATCATTCAGACGCTAAATAACCTAGATGTTGATAGAGCGTCGTAAAATTACCCAATAAAATAAATAAATAAATCCATTACATGTTTAAGTTATTTGTTTGTTTGTTTGTTTGTTCGTTCGTTCGATTGTTTGTTTGTTTGTTTCTTTGTTTGTTCGTTCGTTCGTTCGATTGTTTGTTTGTTTGTTTGTTTGTTCATTCGTTCGTTCGATTGTTTGTTTGTTTCTTCGTTCGTTCGTTCGATTGTTTGTTTGTTTGTTCGTTCGATTGTTTGTTTGTTTGTTTGTTCGTTCGTTCGATTGTTTTTGTTTGTTTGTTCGTTCGTTCGATTGATTGTTTGTTTGTTTGTTCGTTCGTTTGTTTGTTTGTTCGTTCGTTTGTTTGTTTGTTCGTTCGTTCGTTCATTCGATTGTTTGTTTGTTTGTTCGTTCGTTCGATTGTTTGTTTGTTTGTTTGTTTGTTCGTTCGTTCGTTCGATTGTTTGTTTGTTTGTTCGTTCGTTCGATTGTTCGTTTGTTTGTTTTTTCGTTCGTTCGTTCGATTGTTTGTTTGTTTGTTTGTTCGTTCGTTCGATTGTTTGTTTGTTTGTTTGTTTGTTCGTTCGTTCGATTGTTTGTTTGTTTGTTCGTTCGTTCTATTGTTTGTTTGTTTGTTTGTTCGTTCGTTCGATTGTTTGTTTGTTTGTTTGTTCGTTCGTTCGTTCGATTGTTTATTTGTTTGTTTGTTTGTTTGTTCGTTCGTTCGTTCGATTGTTTGTTTGTTTGTTTGTTTGTTCGTTCGTTCGATTGTTTGTTTGTTTGTTCGTTCGTTCGTTCGATTGTTTGTTTGTTTGTTTGTTTGTTTGTTTGTTTGTTTGTTTGTTTGTTTGTTCGATTGTTTGTTTGTTTGTTTGTCTGTCTGTCTGTTTGTTTGTTTGTTTACTTATTTATTTATGTATTTATTTATTTATTTAGTTATTCGTTTATTTATTTATTTACTTACTTATTTACTTATTTATGTATTTATTTACTTAATTACTTTTTCTTTGTTTGTTTGTTCGTTCGTTCATTCGTTCGTTTGTTCATTCGTTCTTTTTTGTCTTTTTTGTTTGTTTGTTTATTTATTTTTTTTTCATTTATTTATTCGTTTGTTTGCTTGTTTGTTCATTTGTCTAATTATTTATGTATTTACTTACTTAATTATTTACTTACTTATTTACTTACTTATTTATTTATTTATTTATTTATTTATTTATTTATTTATTTATTTATTTATTTATTTATTTATTTATTTATTTATTTATTTATTTATTTATTTATTTATTTACTTATTTAATCTGACAGGATTAAGGTCATAAGGCCTTCTCTTCCATCAATAAATTAAGAAATAGTATATTTTCCTCCTGGACTTCTCGCATATTATGCTGTCGATTAGGATTAGTATGTTCAAGTATTAACATTTATTTTGTTTGGCAACACGAAATTCATTGTTCTTTGTTTTGTGATTATGCTAAGATGATACTCTTGAAACACTGATCTACGACTGCTTCAAGTCTCAACTGTCAACCACTTAAGAGGACATTACGGCGAAAGAACGCTGAAAAATTTTGTTTTATGATCGTAATTATAGTTCAGACTGTTTGAAATGATTTAGCCACATCACATTGAAAGACACTCTTTCAGCTTTCCCAATGACGGGACTGCCTCATTGGACAAAGCATAATAAACATATGGAGTGAAAACAAAAACAGACCACAAAAGAGAAAGGAGGGGAACGAACAAAAGGGAAAATTAAGTACAGGAAAGATAATAGCAAATGTGGCCAAACATATGGTGCGTGAGGGAATTAAGAGAAATGCTACTTTTTAATGCTGCTTTCTCGACTTTTAAAATTTTAAGCACTTTATTGAATAAAAACAAAAGCTCCTTGCCCAACAGTTACTGTCAAATCAATCTGAACCTTCTCACAGGATAATGTTGATAAGTAAGATTTAATTGGCATTTGTATAAAACATTAGTATTTAGTTCCTTCGAGGTATATTCGCATTTCACTTAGATCAAAATATGCTGTAATGGTAAATTCATGAAATTTAAAATTTTATTGTGAGAGACTATTTATATGAGCTCAAAAAGCTAATTAATTTCTATTCCATGACTGTTTTCAAGCTTTCGAGAAAATAGGAAGTAAACATTTTGAAAACTTTGACACAAGGGGCATTTCTAGTCACGTCAATATAAAATATATTTAAAAAATATAATTTCAAAAATATTAGCTCTAATGGCATCAACTTTTCTACAGGTAATAGTATTGTAGGCCTCATCATATTACTTTAAATTTAACAAATTTTTTACGAAATTGTGGAAATTTTAAAAATCATACAAGTGTTCCCTTAAATGTGTCACGCAATTCACAGTACATATAAATATAGGCATTTGTCGCGTACATTGAATTTCGATTCTGAATAAATATCATTTACAATTCAGTGGACATGTATAATAAAAATCTCTATTTAAAGACGGTTTTATATTGTATGAATGTAAATTTTCGGCTTACAAGCAAAACACAATAAGTCAAAAATATTACCTATGAAAAAAAAAAGTCGTTTTGAAAGTTCTTAACAAAATTGAATGCACAAAATATTATTTTAAATAAGTTATTTCGCTTTATGTGTATTTCATTTTCTAATTCTAAGTTTATACACATACATTGTGTACATTGTAATATACGCCTTTTTCTTAGAAGTTATATTTTTGGACGTCCACACCTGTGGAGCAACGGATAGTGTGTCTGGCCAGCGAAACCAGGTGGTCCGGGTTCGAATCCCGGTCGAGGCAAGTTACCTGGTTAAGGTTTTTCCGGGGTTTTCCCTCAACCCACATTGAGCAAATGCTGGGTAAGTTTCGGTGCTGGACCCCGGACTCATTCCACCAGCATTATCACCTTCATCTCATTCAGACGCTAAATAACTTAAGATGTTGATACAGCATCGTAAAATAACCTACTTAAAAATATATTTTTGGACTTAATGTGTTTTGCTCGTAAACCAACGAAATACGTTATATCAATCACATTAATCTGTGTAATTTTGTTGATTTCAATTTTATGAAATCACTTCTGCATTAGTCCTACTTAAATATTATCTAGGTGCATAACAAAGGAGAAAAGCTCTGCGACTGAAAGTAAAATTAACATTATCATCACTTAATATACAGGGTGATTCACGAGGATTTACCGTCACTTACGGAGCTTATTTCCGAAGACATTTTGAGCAAAAAGTCATATAAACATTTGTCCTATTCTTAATATTTTCAGAGTTACTCTAATTTGATGTTGTTTGTAAAACACCATTATTCTTAACTTTTAGGGGTAAAAAAATATTTCAGATAAAGAATGAACTATTCAGGAGTATCATTTCTTTAATTAGATCGTATTGTGAAGCTAAACATGTGTTGTGAATCCCATAATTGCTTCGTACAGAATTTTTTTTTTCGATTTTTTAACTACAAAATTACATTTTTCTTGCGCATTTATCACAATTTTTACAAATCACGTCACTCTTGTAAATTCTTCAAGACTGTATATTAGAATGCAGAATTAAACTATAAAAAAAATAAAGTTCTTAAAGCCGTATGATTTGTAACAATTCTTGTGATAAGTGCATTAGAATGATATATAATTTTTAGTTAAAAATTGAAAAACTAAATGTGTACAAAGCATTTAACGACACATTTTTAGATTCAGAACACTAGCCCATTAAAGAAATGATACTTCTGAATAATTCATTCTTTATTTGTAATATTATTTTGTGTGAGATCGTGCTTATTTGCTTGGTTTCCGCACAAAACCAATCCGCGGAAAGTCTAAAATTTCACATTCAGTATTCCCAACCTAACACACACAACAATTTCCCTCTTTTTACCGCTTAAGTGACATATTGATTTTACTGCTTTAGGCTTTTAACATATTATTTTTAGAGACGTTCAATATAGTAATAATTATAAATTGGAAACTTACCACTGCAATTTCACCTAAATTGCACTGTTAATTATTGTTTTTAAATATTTGCAAAAATTAAGTAAACTCTACAACTCCACTAAAGTTGCTGCATTCGTGATGCAAGTAACATTAAGGAAGCCGTGAAAAAATCAACAAGATTCCAGACTCATCATAGACTGGGGGAAAAAAAAAAGACAGACGTATATTACGGCCTGCTGGAGTATAGTAAACACAAAAAATATTTTAAAGCAACAATGTTGAAGATAGATATTTTTGTTTTGCAAATTTGCCGTCATTGAACAGAAACCAAGATGGAGATTTCATTGCAACTAATTAGAAATTCCTATTTCGGGTATGTAATAAACGATCTTCGCACAAAATAAGGTAGGATACACGAGCGGTATGTTTTCTTTCAATTCTCGGAAATTAAAAAAGCTCAATTACGTTTCGCTTTTTCAAAATTTTCCTCGAACATGAAAACTTCAACATACCGCTCTTGTAACGCATATTACTATTACCCTTAAAACTAAAGATAAAAAGTTTTTACTAACAAAATGAAATTAGTGTAAGTCTGAAAATATTGATATTAGGACAAATGTTTGTATGACATTTTTTTGCTCGGAATGAATTACGAAATAAGCTACGTAACTGACGGTAATCCTCGTGAATCACTCTGTATGTTATAAATAAATTTTACAATAATTGCTACGTCCTGCAGCGGCAGGCATGTACCTACTTTTTATTCTGTAGCCAAGTAATGTATTATATTAATTAACTCCCTTAGGCATATCTTTGTTTGTTGTCATTTTGCACGTTGATGAGGACAGATAATATCCACAAAGCATTTCTGACGGACGCATAAATCATTCACGTAATGCTTTCTGGAAAAGAGAGTCCGAAATCGAATCCAGATAGAACTTGTGAGACCTTTGGTGAGTTAGAACTACAAGTTTAGTACCGTCCTTGTCTTTTATTTTCTTAGTATCATCTATGATTTAAGAAAGAAGCTAAAGACGTAATACAGTTATTACAGAGTAGTTGTTCTGGTATAGACCCGGTTCTGATTGGCTCTACTTAAGATAGAATAGACTATATAGTGACTAACTAAACTATTGCATATAATGTTCAATATTCAGGTGATTCTACTATATTTACGGATAAACAACATGGATTCCGGAAATTACGATCATGTTCTGAGTTTTTATACTCGAGCAATTAATAGAAAAGAGAAAACAATTATTTCAGCTTCCAAACTGTATATTATTTATTGACTATGAAAAAAGGCATTAGACGGCATTACTTACTTACTTACTTACTTACTTACTTACTTACTTACTTACTTACTTACTGGCTTTTAAGGAACCCGGAGGTTCATTGCCGCCCTCACATAAGCCCGCCATTGGTCCCTATCCTGAGAAAGATTAATCCAGCCTCTATCATCATATCCCACCTCCCTCAAATCCATTTTAATATTATCTTCCCATCTACGTCCCCATAGATCTTTTTCCCTCCGGCCTCCCAACTAACACTCTATATGCATTTCTGGATTCGCCCATACGTGCTACACGCCCTGCCCATCTCAAACGTCTGGATTTAATGTTCCTAATTATGTCATGTGAAGAATACAATGCGTGCAGTTCTGTGTTGTGTAACTTTCTCCATTCTCTTGTAACTTCATCCCGCTTAGCCCCAAATATTTTCCTAAGCATCTTATTCTCAAACACCCTTAACCTATGTTCCTCTCTCAGAGTGAGAGTCCAAGTTTCACAACCATAAAGAACAAATGGTAATATAACTGTTTTATAAATTCTAACTTTCAGATTTATTGATAGCAGACTGGATGATAAAAGTTTCTTAACCGAATAATAACAGGTATTTACCATATTTATTCTGTGTTTAATTTCCTCCGGAGTATCATTTATATTTGTTATTGTTGCTCCCAGGTATTTGAATTTTTCCACCTCTTCAAAAGATAAATTTCCTATTTTTATATTTCCATTTCGTACAATATTCTGGTCACGAGACATAATCATATACTTTGTCTTTTCGGGATTTACTTCCAAACCTATCTCTTTACTTGCTTCAAGTAAGATTCCCGTGTTTTCCCTAATCGTTTGTGCATTTTCTCCTAACATATTCAAGTCATCCGCATAGACAAGCAGCTGATGTAACCCGTTCAATTCCAAACCCTCTCCGTTATCCTGAACTTTCCTAATGACATACTCTAGAGCGAAGTTAAAAAGTAAAGGTGATAGTGCATTACAAGAAGCAAATTATAAATCAATTGTTAATAAATTATTAATGTATATCAAAAAACAAAATAGGACCCAAGAACTGTACCCTGAGGGATACCAATATTAATATTGCAAGGTTCACTAAAAAAAATCATTATTTTTTTCATAATAATCCTTTCGTTCATATAAGATTTTAGTAGGCCTAATTCTAAAGCTATTCCTCTAATACTCTGTGAGAAATATTTGGAGAAAATTTTCTTTGACAGCTGCTTCTGCCACACATCTTACAGGACGTGTATAAGATCGAACCCGGGTCATTTGAGTTGAAGCACACGTGGTCCCTGTTGTTCAGCCCTGACTACTTACAGCCACTTTAACTAAACATTGAGCTGGAACCTAATTGGATATTGTGATAACTGCTTAAATAATAGAAGCGACGCTTCAGGGAAGGCTGCCTGGGCGAAGCTCCCCCGAGACCTCGTGAACACAGGCTTGTGCTGCGCCCTGCTATGGTGGCGCCTCCCCTCATGCAGCCAGGGAAGCTCGAGTGAGAGTCACGTGTCTATTCAAGCATTACTTCGAAAATTATCACTTTCCTTCTCTGTAAAAATATTTGTTTTACATTAATTTAATTGTAATAGAATTTGTTAAGAGAGACGTTGTTACTATTGGAAGTAGTTTCACATCTTAGTAGTAGTAGTGGTGGTGGTGGTGGTGGTGGTGGTGGTGGTGGTGGTGGTGGTGGTGGTGGTGGTGGTGTTGGTAGTTTTATTTTGCCTGGCAGAGTTAAGGCCATGAGGTCTTCTCTTCCACTCAACCAGGTTTCAATAATATACATGAAATACAAAATTAGATTACAAAACAACACAAAAGAAAATACCTTAGAAATTACATAAAATATAGTAGAAAATTACAATAGAAAAGATCAGTTACATAATATAAAATTACAAATAGTCAAGATCGGTTATGTAATATATAAAATAAAGTAGAAAACTACACATAATCAAAATCAGTTACATAACATAAAGGGGAATACACACACACACACACACACACACACACACACAATTTATAAGACCTAAAATGTCCGAGATAAATACGACGATTAATTCACTTGAGATATATTATACAGTTAATATACTAATAGGAGAATACATGTGAGTTACAAGACATAAAATGTTGATTAGCAAATTCGTACTAAATGGCATACAAACACAAATGATTAATTTGTATGTATGTATGTATTTATTTACACTGCAAGTGGGCAAGCACCCGGTGGCAGTGGTATATACAATATTAACAATACACAGTTAAAATGATAAGCTATACACAATAAAATTTACAATACATAATACAATTTACAACACATATACAATATTATACACAATACAATAAGAATACACAATACAATTTAACACAATAATAATAAAATATAAAATAAAAATCCTAATTTTACAACACAACCTACATAATTATCTATAGGTCCTACATAAGTTTCAATAGTCTTTCACTTTACTCTCATCTCATTCCCTGTAGTGGCACTATAACGCATTTCACTGACACTTTAGCACACATTTCACTGACACTCTGTAACACATTTCACCGACACTATAGAACACATTTCATTGACGCTATAAATTATCACTGATCGGAACTGTTCACTGCACTGTAAAACCATAACTTCACTGACTCACCTCGCTTCACTGATACAACAGTTCAAATAAGTCAAATAATTGCATTCTTATGCATACTTATAAACAGAACTACATTTAAACTAAACATTTCTAGTCTAAGGCCCTCTTACACGCTATTTTTAAATAATTTACAATTCAAACCAAGGAAGTAAACTCGTCAGGCTAGATAAATACATGTCACCTTAAAAAATTAAATGTTGAATGTCACCTTAATTTTAATTTGCACTTTATACACAACTTTTTAAGTTATTCTTGAATCTCCTTAAGGAAGGACAGCCCTCAAAGACCGCTGCAGGTAGGTCATTCCAATCATTTACAGTTCTATTTAAAAATGAGAATTTACCTACATCCGTTTTCTGTTTCCTACATTTGATTTTAAAATCATGATCGTTCCTACCATAGTACGTTGGCTTTTCTAACCGAGCCGTTATGTCTACCCATGCTTTCTGACCTAGATGTGCTCTGTACAATGATGTTATTCTAGTTTTCCTACGTCTGTTTTCCAAAGTTTCCCATTTAAGTTCTTTTATCGTATCGTTCCCATCTTCTCTTTTACCTTTAACAAATTTAGCTGCCCTATACTGGATTCTTTCTAAGGAATTTATCTGATATATTCTATAGGGATCCCAACACGTAGTTCCGTATTCCATTAACGGTCGCACTAATGTTAGATATGCTATTTCCCTCGATTTGGGGCTATATCAAGATAATAAAAAAAAAGAAAAGAGAAAAAAAAAGAAGAAAAGTAGGGAGAAAAAAATAACAACTTGGTCATTTAAGACTACTTAGAAACTTCCGCAAGAGTCTAGTTCTGTTCATTAAAAACATTTCTAAGTAGAGTGTACTTAAAAGATTTTAGACTCCGACTTAGTGATGCCTAGTGCACATACTGTACGAATGGAAGTTTGATCAGAGCTGAATACCTGGTCTGTTTATAACAAGCTAACCTGGGTAATAAATGAACATACTCTTTGACACATTTCATTTTGAATTCATTGAAAATACAAATTACATACTATTCATTCCATGAGGAGTGGGACATTCCATCAAAGCTTTAAAATTATGAAACACGTTTAGATTTTTATTTTAACAATTGCCTACAATTTGTACTTCCTGTTTGCAAGAATATGTTAGTTGAAAACTGTTTCCCTTATGAAACTGAGCTTCAAGATATAATCAATTGATGATATAAGGAGCACACTCATTTGAGTGACTTGGTGGCCGTGATTCCACAGTAATATGCATTGTTGGGCGAAGAATCTACGTAAAGATTAATTTTTTGGTCCTACAGAATCTATCTGTTATGATAACAATGATTGTTAGAGGAGAAAAATTCGCTCGAACCCGGGTCCATGGTCCATGGTTCTACATACCAAGCGTTCCAACCACTGAGCTTCGCCGAAGTCAGAGCCACAGCAATAATCATTGTTACCATAACAGATAAATTCTGTAGGAGCAAAATATTAATCTATGTATGTTAACCAGGTTATATTAATATGTGAAGAAAGTGCTTAGGTAGACATCCGGTATGTGTATTTTTCTATAAATAAATAAATAAATAAATAAATAAATAAATAAATAAATAAATGATTAAATGATTAAATGAATAAATGAATAAATACATTAATTAATTAATAATTGAATGAATGAATGAATACATTAATTAATTAATAATTAAATGAATGAATACATTAATTAATTAATAATTAAATAAATGAATGAATGAATATTCGAATGAATGACTGGGTGGGTGGATGAATGAATGAATGAATGAGTGGGTGGATGGATGGATGGATGGATGGATGGATGGATGAATGAATGAGTGGGTGGATGGATGGATGAATGAATATTGGAATGAATGAATATTCGAATGAATGAATGACTATTCGAATGAATGAATGAATATTCGAATGAATGACTGGGTGGATGAATGAATGAATGAATGAATGAATGAATGAATGAGTGGGTGGATGGATGGATGAATGAATATTGGAATGAATGAATATTCTAATGAATGAATATTCTAATGAATGACTGAGTGGGTGGATGAATGAATGAATGAATGAGTGGGTGGATGGATGGATGGATGAATGAATATTGGAATGAATGAATGAGTGGGTGGATGGATGGATGGATGAATGAATATTGGAATGAATGAATATTCGAATGAATGAATATTCTAATGAATGACTGGGTGGGTGAATGAATGAATGAATGAATGAGTGGGTGGATGGATGGATGGATGAATGAATATTGGAATGAATGACTGGGTGGATGAATGAAAGAATGAGTGGGTGGATGGATGGATGAATGAATGAATATTGGAATGAATGAATATTAGAATGAATGAATATTCTAATGAATGACTGGGTGGGTGGATGAATGAATGAATGAATGAATGAATGAATGAATGAATGAATGAAGGAATGAATGAGTGGGTGGATGGATGGATGGATGGATGAATATTCGAATGAATGACTGGGTGGGTGGATGAATGAATGAATGAGTGAATGAATGAATGAGTTGGGTGGATGGATGGATGGATGGATGGATGAATGAATATTGGAATGAATGAATATTCGAATGAATGAATATTCTAATGAACGACTGGGTGGGTGGATGAATGAATGAATGAATGAGTGGGTGGATGGATGGATGAATGAATATTCGAATGAATGACTGGGTGGGTGGATGAATAAATGAATGAGTGGGTGGATGGATGGATGGATGAATGAATATTGGAATGAATGAATATTCTAATGAATGAATGAATATTCGACAGAATGACTGGGTGGATGGATGGATGAATGAATGAATGAATGAATGAATGAATGAATGAATGAATGAATGAATGAATGAATGAATGAATGAATGAATGAATGAATGAATGAATGAATGGGTGGATGGATGGATGAATATTGGAATGAATGAATATTCTAATGAATGAATGAATATTCGAATGAATGAATGAATGAATGAATAGGCGGGTGTGTGGATGGGTGGATGGATGCATGAATGAATATTCGAATGAATGAATGAATGAATAGGCGGGTTGGCGGGTGGGTGGATGGATGGATGAATGAATATTCGAATGAATGAATGAATATTCTAATGAATGAATTAATATTCGAATGAATGAATAATCAGATGGAGAAGCTTCAACTGTGTAAGGAACAGGATGTACATTCTAGAGCAGAAGTAGTAAAAGATATGAAAAACCTCGGGAAAAGTCGATTAATGAATGAATCCAAACAGGAATGGAACCCATGCCCGAAAGAAGCCTGAGGCCACGAGTTGAGCTCCTTGCACCCTGAACTGCATAGGCAGAATATGCCTTCTTAAAGCGGCAAACTTTTGACATGCTGACAAAATATCGTACGAGTTCCAGGAGATAAATTAATCCTTGAATGTATTACTGTTATTATTATTATTATTATTATTATTAGTAGTAGTAGTAGTAGTAGTAGTAGTAGTAGTAGTAGTAGTAGTAGTAGTAGTAGTAGTAGTAGTAGTAGTAGTAGCATCATCATAATCATCATCATAATCATCCCAGTTCCTTCATGCTGCATTCAGAAAGGACCCATCCGTAATATCTCATTCTAGGTTATTTGATTAAGTTCAGCACAGAACAAGCGTTTCACAAGTATAAAGTACAATTCATTTCCGCTCTTCAAAGGTCATTTCACTGGATTCAAGATCCAGTTTCTCAACGTTTTACTTTCAGTGTTTGTTAATGAGCCAAGTTCTTGTTTCTGTTTTAAGGAGAACTTCCACAAACTAAATCTTTCGTGTGTCTTTGCATTCAGTTGAGAGGGAAATATATTTCGATATAATTTGCAACTTCTTGTTTGTTGATGTTGTAATCTTGATGGGTTGGAAATTTTAGTGATAAATGTATATCTTTGTTTTAGGTTGTGTGTTACAGCGGTACATTTGATGTAGCAGAATTCTTTGTATATGTTTATGTAACACATAGTCATTATTTTATGTGGACTCTTTTTAATTATCACAGGTTTTTCCAAAGTTGTAACTGTTTCATTTAAAAATACAAAATATAGGTAAATTAAAACACATATATAATAAAAATAATAATATACAATATAGAAAAAATTTTTTTCTGTTCCTCATGAAATACATGAGATAAATTAATGTGTACACAACTTATGAAAATATAAGAACAAATTTGGTAAACTTATAGTACCTAAAAATGCCTACATTTATGTTAGAACCTATTTTTACCTATTTTACGTATTTTGAACAAAAACACAATATTTCGTTATGAAAATAAGTAAATATATTTTTAACAAGAGTAATTATTCAAATTCCACAGTTCTCAAAGTCTATTTTGTAGCTGAGAAGACTTACTTACTTACAAATGGCTTTTAAGAAACCCGGAGGTTCATCGCCGCCTTCACATAAGCCCGCCATCGGTCCCTATCCTGAGCAAGATTAATCCAGTCCTTACCATCATATCCCACCTACCTCAAATACATTTTAATATTACCCACCCATCTACGTCTCGGCCTCCCCAAAGATCTTATTCCCTCCGGCTTCCCAACTAACACTCTATATGCAGTTTTTGATTCGTCCATACGTGCTACATGCCCTACCCATCTCAAACGTCGGGATTTACTTGTAATGTTCCTAATTATGTCAGGTGAAAAATGAAATGCATGCGTTCTGTGTTGTGTAACTTTCTCCATTCTCCTGTAACTTCATCCCTCTTAGCCCAAATATTTTCCAAGGCACCTTATTCTCAAACAGCCTTAACCTTTGTTCCTCTCTCAAAGTGAGAGTCAAAGTTTCACAACCATAAAGAACAACCGGTAATATAACTGTTTTATAAATTCTAACTTTCAGATTTTTTGAGAGTGGACTGGAAGATAAAAGCTTCTCAACCGAATAATAACAGGCATTTCCCATATTTATTCTGAGTTTAATTTTCTCCTGAGTGTTATATTTGTTACTGTTGCTCCAAGATATATATGAATTTTTCCACCTCTTCAAAGGGTAAATCTCCAATTTTTGTATTTTCATTTCGTACAATATTCTGTCACGAGACATAACCATATACTTTATCTTTTAGGGATTTACTTCCAAACCTATCTCTTTACTTGCTTCCAGTAAAATTCCTGTGTTTTCCCTAATAGTTTTTGGATTTTCTCCTAACATATTCACGTCATGCGCATAAACAAGGAACTAATGTAACCCGTTCAATTCTAAATTCTCTCTGTTATCCTCTTATTATAACAGCAACATTTGTATGATTTGTTTTTATTTTACTATTGTGCTCGACTATAATTGGCCAGCGGCTGTTGACCAGCACACAAATATCAATAAATAAATGAATTATTATTATTTTAAAGATTCACAGTGTATTAGCAGTATCTTCTTGTGCTCAAAACATTATACACACTTTATTATTATAATTGGATAAATTGAAATACTATGCATTAAAAAAACAAACAAAAGATTTGTAATCTCTGGGGTTGAACCATAGAGACATAAAAACAGTCCCGGACTGGAAGAGAACAAAAGTGCCGACTCGTGTGTGATCATCTATCGAACCACACATTACTTCACTCCTGTGCACTCAATTTAACACTTAAGAGGCGGTGACAAGCAGTCAATGAAGCGACCACAATTCTTCCCCACAGCCCACTACACGATTATTTAAAAAAATAATATTACGTAACGACATATCAATTAGGTTTTATTTAATATTTTCAAACGCCCTTGCAGTGTTCAGTATCGAAGTAAAGGTAATTGTAGACTGGACACACAAAATGTGCCGATATCTCTCTAAATTAGTTTCCCCTTATAAAAAGAGGGTAGGAGTATATATATCTCGGCTCAGTCCACTGGTAAAAATGACATTATTATTATTATTATTATTATTATTATTATTATTATTACTATTATTATTACTATTATTATTATTATTATTACTATTACTATCATTATTAGGCGGCCGGGTAGCTCAGTTGGTAGAGCAGCTGGCTACGGACTGGAAGGTCCGGGGTTCGATCCCAGGTGGTGAAAGGATTTTTTCTCGTTACCAAACTTTCAGAACGGCCCCGCGGTTCACTCAGCCTCCTATAAAATTGAGTACCGGGTCTTTCCCGGGGGTAAAAGGCGGTCAGAGCGTGGTGCCGACCACACCACCTCATTCTAGTGCCGAGGTCATGGAAAGCATGGGGCTCTACCTCCATGCCCCCCAAGTGCCTTCATGGCATGTTACGGAGATACTTTTACCTTTACCATTATTATCATTATTATTATTATTATCATTACTTTTATTATCATTACTATTATTATTATTATTATCATTATTATTATTATTACTATTATCATTATTATTATTACAATTATTTTTATTATTATTATTATTATTATTATTATTATTATTATTATTATTATTATTATTGTTGACAATGAAGAGGGTTTGGAATTGAACGATTTACATCAGCTGCTTGTCTATGATGATGACGTGAATATGTTAGGAGAAAATCCACTAACTATTAGGGAAAACACGTGAATTTTACTTGCACCAAGTAAAGAGATAGGTTTGGAAGTAAATACCGAAAAGACAAAGTATATGATTATGCCTCGTAACTACAATAATTACTTACTTACTTACTTAGTTATTTACTTACTTACTGACTTTTAAGGAACCCGGAGGTTCATTGCCGCCCTCACATAAGCCCGCCATTGGTCCCTATCCCGAGCAACATTAATCCAGTCTCTATCATCATATCCCACCTCCCTCAAATCCATTTTAATATTATCTTCCCACCTATGTCTCGGCCTCCTCAGAGGTCTTTTTCCCTCCGGCCTCCCAACTATATGCATTTCTGGCTTCGCGGATATGTGCTACATGCCCTGCCCATCTGAAACGGCTGGATTTAATATTCCTAATTATGTCAGGTGAAGAATACAATGCGTGCAGTTCTGTGTTGTGTAACTTTCTCCATTCTCCTGTAACTTCAAATATTTTCCTAGGCACCTTATTCTCAAACACCCTTAATCTATGTTCCTTTCTCTAAGTGAGAGTCCAAGTTTCACAACCATACAGAACAACCGGTAATATAAGTGTTTTATAAATTCTAACTTTCAGATTGCTATGATGCCCATTCTATTTAATGCAATTGCAATTCCTAGCATTTTGTAATGACCATATTAAAATGAAGCTCAAGGACAGTAACTCAAAGTTGCAGACATTTACTTAAAAACTGCTTGTTTTTCACATCCTCGACTATATTTTGTACAAAGGAGTGGGGGGGGAAAAAAAAAAGAAAAGATTTTACACATATCAAAAAGCAATTCAATGATATTTCTGTCATGTTGCTAATGTAGTATGTGAATGTACATAAGCCGACTGACAATAGCATTGTATTAATTCTAAAATATACGTCTCTCAAAATATTGTTGTTCACGTCCGAAAATAGGTTACTGCGAAATTTTATCTGTATAATCACTAGGGAAAGGGATTTGGAGTATTATAAAGAATGGTGAAACGTAGTATAGATATTCGATGATCAGTGACTGTCAAGCGAGCTGCGTCACAGAGCATGGACGAGTACAGTTCACTTCATAGAAACTTACACGCAACGTGCTGTAAACGTATTTCAGAATAAACAAATGGAATAGTTTAATGACATATAGTGGCCTAAATACATAATCTGCATTTCACTTTGAACTACATGTGTTTTTCTTGGCAACGCACAAGACACCAATAAACAACATTAAAAATATACATAATTAAATATTAATCTCTGCGTTCTCGCGTGTCAGGGGAAATATTGATGGCTGATAGTTGTTTTCTGTATGGAACTCGACTCTGAATATGTGTATTTTTCTGCCATGAGCGTGGTAAATTAAAACCTTTATTTACAATATCATGAAATATGATAATATCTACACTATAGTATTTAGAATATATATATATATATATATATATATATATATATATATATATATATATATATATATATATTATATATATATAATACTACAATATTTACAACATAGCCTAATAGAATATCATTAAATGTTGAACAAAATGTAGAGCCAAATGAAATGGTATTTTCAATTAATGCTATGTTTTGGTGATGAAACAATTATTCCTGCTGTGCATTGTTATAATAAATTGTAAATATCATTTTCAAATTTTCTAAACACAACTTTGCTCTTTTGCAAGGAAGGAAATTTTTTAACATGGAAAAACTCCGCTCTACATCTGCAGAGACAATAGGAGAGTATTTGAAACAAAATACGTCAATTAAATTCACATGTTGAATGACGTCATTGGGACACGTGTTTGTTAGTGCATCTGAAATCCGACTGAGAATACTGTGACAGCGACGTGAGATTCGAACTCACGACCAGCGTCCCGCGAGAGAGAGCATATCGCGCGGGCTTCATGAAGCATGTGGGACGGCGCGCGGCGGAGAGGGGAAAGGCCCACGCGACGAGGGGAGAGTGCACGCGCAACTGCTGCTTGCGGAGTAAGGGGGAATGGACCTTCCCGACCCCTCCAGAAGTGCGTCGAAGTGGAGATATCCAGATAATTCTCTACACACCTGTAGAAATTTCTCGCAACTATGATTTTGCTATAAAAGAAGAAGCGCCAGCGAACTCGAGCAGTTTTCAGTTATTCAGTCAGTGAGTAAGCCAGAGCAAGCAAGCCAGACTTGTGTGCCGGAGTTCGACTCGAGTGTGCGTCCGCATCTGCGTCAGCATCCGAAGGCCTGAGTTCAAGTGCAGTGGACCGCAGTTGGAGGGACCTGAGTTCGAGTGCAGTGGACCGCAGTTGGAGGGACCTGAGTTCGAGTGCAGTGGACCGCAGTTGGAGGGACCTGAGTTCGAGTACAGTGAACTGTCTCTGAAGGTCTGTGGTTCGAGATACTGTGAACTCGAGTGACTGAGCTAGAAGAACTGTGAACTGAGAACTGATAGTTCTGATTTGTAAATAGTGCTTTGTAAATATTAGTTAAGATTAACAGTTCATTGTTGTTCGTACTAGTCCAAGTAAATTGTCATTGTCATCAGTGGAGTGCTATAACGAATACTGTGTTGAGTGAAAATCCAATTGTTGACGAGAGCGTTTAAGGCGAATTGTAGAAAGGAATTATTGTTGTGACGAATAAATTACATTGTTGTTACTAATAAAATTCACAATACTATACCTATCATTTTTAATCAAAACTCTGTTCATTTTTTCACCAACACGTTTTCCTACTTCACCTTCTACTGCACTCAGTTTATTTACAATAATACTCGTAATATTTATTTGCTCAACTAGTTCTACTCCTGACTGTACTAATCGAATAATGGCATCCGGTAAATATAAAAAATTTGACTTAATATCCATGATTTCATTTTTGATTATTCTATCATTTAGCAGTTCCTGGCATATTTGAATCGCAGTCGAAAGACTGGACCACTTTCTTCACAGATTGGAGGTGATATGCGTAATAATAATTGCAAGCTTCTAACCATGACCCCCATCTCTAAAGAACTGGACATGGGGGAAGCGATAATTTAGGGAATTGTTTCCTGAATTTTAATACTAGATCTTAGCTTTTACAAATATAGTCTTTCAATTTTGTATTGTTAGTTGGTTTCACTTTCGGCATTGTACCTGCACTTCACTACTCTGAACTGCAAACCTGCATGTTGACGTTCTTATGCGACAGCTGTCCCGTTCACCTGTTGTTGACGTGCAGATATCTGCGAATATGTCATGGAGGGGAGGACTTGGTATAAAGGGTTGTAAACAAATGACTTCGTAGATGCCAATACTAGCTTTTACTACTCCAAATTCCGTTCCCTAATAATCACGTTGCAAATGCAGTATGTTTTGGGTTGTGGAAATAACAATCTCTTAATTTCTAAAATACCGTCAAGCCTATACGTCTCTCAGAATATTAGTCTTTATGTAAAAAAAATAACTTATTGCAAGTTCATATTGTATCTGTATTCTGTGTATAAAATAAGAATTAATATAATATGTTCTGAATTTGTGAGATATAGTTTTCTAAGTCATATTTAAAAAAAAACTGGGTATGATATAAGTGGGTGTACAGCGGTCAAGGGATAAAAAATCTTCCAATATAAATTAAATTATATATGTACATATTAATTCGATGCTGAAACTGATCAGAAAGAGGAAAAGGAATCATATTATTGTTGGGTTTTACTTTGTTCATAGTTTGATTTTTCTATTATTTTATTTGTATTTTTGGCGGTGTGGAAGAGAAGGCCTAATGGTCTTAACTACATAAGAATAAATAAATAAAAACAAATATATAAATAAAAAAAACCTTGAACGTCAGGCACATGATGACATGTTTTCTTTTCGGTGTCTGATTTACAACTGTTTTAAATTGAGTTAACGCTGGCAAGCATTTCGCTAAGGAGTTCATCAATTCATGTAAGTGACGTTAAGTAAAGAATAAATCTTAGCTTAGTAAAGGCAATTCGTTTTGGTTGTCTATACTTAGGTTTCCGAGATTTCCGAAAATGTAATAAGCAGTTTAATTAAAAACAGAAGCAGGAAGGAAAACCCTTGCAACGCCGGGTGGTTTTAGCTAGTTTACTATAAAATAATAGGCCTACAAAATTTTGTAGTCTCCCGATCATTTCAGCACGATCTCTTACATTTCAAGATCTATGTGCAGCAGCTATACGAAGATACTATGTCCCTTGTTCGAAAGCATAGCAAAATTGACTTTTTTAATTTTCACCTACAATCCACAATGACCTCAAATAACTTTCTTTACTCCCACATGAAAAACCCACTGTTCGTCCTGACATTGTTACTTGCTTTTTCGGTTGAAACTCAAAAACTGAAGGTGGATAGATTCAAGAAGAAGTATTTGGCATAAAAAATCATTCAGAGGAAGTATGTTTCATTATTATGGAAGCAAATAACTTTCAAAATGTCTAGTATTTTTCATTGAAAATAAATCTGAAAAATTTTTATTTGATCGTCTAATGAACTTAGTTTGCAGCATTTGCTGCACAAGCCAATAGTATGATATACATCTGAATAATTTAAATGGTAGACTAATAACGTAGGAAACTGGAGTGCGTCGAAAAGCCCTTAGCCCTTACCCGGAACCCGTTTAGTTCTCCATATATTTTCTTCCGTCCGTCCAGGATTCGATCGCGGGTGTCCGACGTGGAAAGCTGATACTTTATCCCTCCTCCGATATCTCTGTGAATGGAGACTTCTTCTGTATGATAAATCACCCGATCATCTGTGTGCCCGGTCAGTATTGTAAGAATCCGCCATCCATCACGGTAATGCGGACGTAATTTGAAGCACAATGGGGCGGCGGTCCGGTGATTGGAAGAGCTTCAAGCCCCTGGCCGGGACGGCTATAGAATCCGCCTGAATGCGGTTCCCTAAATTTAATGTAAGTTACGCGATTGAGTTTTCTCTGCGAACGGCACAGTCCCTTGCGGTTTCACGCTACAATCTGAATTTCCAGGTCTTCCTACCGCATCTTCTAGTCTGCACGAACTCTCGTCTTTCTCAATTTTTTTATACATTAAACTTAAGGGATCCCGGATCTTGATATATAGTGAAAATTTTCGTTTTTGATTTTTACTAAATTATATTCTACGAAATTTCCTTTGTCGTTTGTCATTTTTAAATAGAACTATAAATGATTGGAATGACCTACCTGCAGCGGTCTTTGTGGGCTGTCCTTCTTTAAGGAGATTCAAGAATAACTTAAAAAGTTGTGTATAAAGTGTAAATTAAAATTAAGATGATGTTTAATTTTTTAAGGTGACATGTATTTATTTAGCCTGACGAGTTACTCCCTTGGTTTGAATTGTAAATTATTTAAAAATAGCGTGTAAGAGGGCCTTAGACTAGAAATGTTTAGCCTAAATGTAGTTCTGTTTATAAGTATGCATAAGGGTGTAATTATTTGTCTTATTTAGCTGTTGTATCACTGAAGCGAGGTGAGTCAGTGAAGTTATGGTTTTACAGTGCAGTGAATAGTGATCAGTGATAATTTATAGTGTCAATGAAATGTGTTCTATAGTGTCAGTGAAATGTTTTCTAAAGTGTCGGTGAAATGTGTTCTATAGTGTCAGTGAAATGTTTTCTAAAGTGTCAGTGAAATGTTTTCTAAAGTGTGAGTGAAATGTTTTTCTAAAGTGTCAGTGAAATGTTTTCTATAGTGTCAGTGAAATGTGTTCTATAGTGTCAGTGAAATGTTTTCTAAAGTGTCAGTGAAATGTTTTCTAAAGTGTCAGTGAAATGTGTTCTAAAGTGTCACTGAAATGTGTTCTAAAGTGTCAGTGAAATGTGTCATAGTGCCACTACAGAGAGTGAGATGAGAGTAAAGTGAAAGATTATTATCAGTACCAATGTGAAACTTATGTAGGACCTATACATATTGTGAATTTTATTAGTAACAACAATGTAATTTATTCGTCACAACAATAATTCCTTTCTACAATTCACCTTAAACGCTCTCGTCAACAATTGGATCTTCACTCAACACAGTATTCGTTATAGCACTCCACCGACGACAATGACAATTTACTTGGACTATTACGCACAACAATGAACTGTTAATCTTAACTAATATTTACAAAGCACTATTTACAAATCAGAACTATCAGTTCTCAGTTCACAGTTCTTCTATCTCAGTCACTCGAGTTCACAGCATCTCGAACCACAGACCTCCAGAGACAGTTCACTGTACTCGAACTCGGGTCCCTCCAACTGCGGTCCACTGCACTCGAACTCAGGTCCCTCCAACTGCGGTCCACTGCACTCGAACTCAGGCCTTCGGATGCTGACGCAGATGCGGACGCACACTCGAGTCGAACTCCGGTACACAAGACTGGCTTGCTTGCTCTGGCTTTCTCACTGACTGGCTGACTAATCAACTGAAAACTGCTGTCGTTCCTTCGCGTCCGTAATTTATAACCACAGCGACGTAGCCTCGAAGGTTCCACGCGTCTCTAGAGATGGCACTCCAGAAAAAGCCAGAGCCCTCTCCTCTCTACCAGCACCAGATGCGCGCGCACTCTCGCTCCACTCTCTCGCCGCGTTGGCCCTTTCCCCTCTTCGCCGCGCGCCATTCCTTCGTGCTCCGCGCGATCTGCTTCCTTGCGGGACGCTGGTCGTGAGTTCGAATCTCACGTCGCTGTCACAATATGTAAGTTGTATCGTAAAATAAGGTTCACTTATGAATTAGGTTATTTTATGTATTATTAGTAATGGTAATTATTGTGTAAAATTGTATTGTGTATTGCATAATTGCATTGTGTATTGTATAATTGCATTGTGTATTGTATAATTGCATTGTGTATTGTATAATTGTATTGTGTATTGTAATTTTATTGTGTAAGCTTATTGTTTATATTGTGTATACCACTGCCACCGTGTGCTTGCCCACTTGCAGTGTAAATAAACACATACATATGAGAGTGTAACTAAAATGTATGCCAGAATTTTAGGGGCGTATTCCTCTCATAGAGTGGATGAATAAATGTTATATAGCCATTAGTCCGGAAAATTCCTTTCCAGAACGAAAAGTTACATTTGTTCGAATCGAATTTCTGCACAATTAAAGGACAAAACTAAAATTCTTTCAATCATTTATTACCATAATACACTTCTCTCTTAAATTGACTGAAAATATTGGGAATTAAATGAATGACTTTCCCAAAACACGCTATGAAATGTTTCATATAAAACTATTTTTATCTGGAAAATGAACCTTACTTACTTACAAATGGCTTTTAAGGAACCCGCAGATCATTGCCGCCCTCACATAAGTCCGCCATTGGTTCCTATCCTGTGCAAGATTAATCCACTCTCTATCATCATATCCCATCTCCCTAAAATCCATTTTAATATTATCCTCCCATCTACGTCTCGGCCTCCACAAAGGTCTTTTTCCCTCAGGCCTCCCAACTAACACACTATAAATTATGCATTTCTGGATTCGCCCGTACATTCTACATGCCCTGCCCATCTCAAACGACTGGATTTAATGTTCCTAATTATGTCAGGTGAAGAATACAAGAACTTTATTATCAGACACCCTTAACCTCTGTTCCTCTCTCAAAGTGAGAGTCCAAGTTTCACAACCATACAGAACAACCGGTAATATAACTGTTTTATAAATTCTAACGTTCAGATTTTTTGACAGCAGACTAGATGACAAAAACTTCTCAACCGAATAATAACAGGCATTCCCCATATTCATTCTGCGCTTAATTTCCTCCCGAGTGGCATTTATATTTGTTACTGTTGCTCCAATATATTTGAATTTTTCCATCTCTTCGAAGGATAAATCTCCAATTTTTATCTTTCCATTTCCTACAATATTCTGGTCACGAGACATAATCATATACTTGGAAAAGGAACCAAAAACGAGCAAAATTGTATTAAATCTTTTAGTTTGAAATATCTCAAGAATAAGATCGTGTATATTATTTTAGGGAAATAAATATGGTTTTTTAATATCAATATAAAGAAATGGTGAATGGAGAAGGTACTAGTATTATAAGAAAATACTTGTTTGGCAAGATTCCCTCAAGTTGTGTTTAAGGCACTTAAATCGTTTGCCATATTTAGTCCTCAATTCTTCACCAATTTCGACGCTGACTAATCCTGGAAGTAGTAATCGTCGTTACATATACAGTAGCATGCAAATTAATCCGAACAATGTAATTACTTATGCAAAAACACTCAAATGGGATAAAAAAAAAGGATCTAAGACATACCTCAGTAATCTATGTGGCCTCCCTTGTTCCTAATAACAGCTCTGAGACGATTTGGCATGGATTCCACTAATTTCCCACAAATATTCTTCATTTCTTCATCGCGAAACCATTCACCAATGAGGGCAGAAATCATCTTTCCTTTGTAGAACAATCCATTTTTTGCATTCTTCTTTTGCAAATTGACCACAAGTTCTCAATGGGGTTGATGTCGGGTGAGTTGCCTGGCCAGGGGAGTACCTGAATATTCTTCTTGTTGAAGAATTCTGTAGTTTTTCGAGACGTATGGCATGGTGCCAGGTCTTGTTGGAACACACCTCTGCCATCCGGAAATGATTTTTGCAGCTGGGGTACGATTCTGCTTTCCAATAAGTGAATATATTTGTCAGAATTCATCATTCCCTTGATAGGTATTAATGCTCCAGGCCCTTCATGTGTAAAACAACTCCAAAACATTACTTTAGGGGGGTATTTGGGTGCTTGTTGGAAATGAGCTGCTGTTACTTTTTCGGATCCTTTCCGTACGTAAGAAACACGGTGGCCGTGGACCTCGAAATGAGACTAATCGGAAAAAAGTACATTCTTCCAGTCATTCACTGTCCAGTGTTGATGTAATTTTGCCCACATTAAGCGTTTTTTGCACATAACAAGGGTTAGCAGTTTCTTCTTAATAGGCTTACGAGCCCTTCGTCCAGCTTCCAAAAGCCTACGCCGCACTGTTGTGACGTGAATATTCGCCCCAGTGGTAGCCATTAACTCGCGGGTTAAGTCGACAGCAGTTAGTCTAGGATTTCATTTACTTTTCCTGACAATAAAACGATCATCTGCAGGTGAAGTCTTCCTTTTCCGGCCACAGTTTCCTTTTTTTCTGGGGTGTGATGGATCCAGTCTCCCTGTATCGTTTTATGATCGAATTAACAGTAGCCAAACCGATGTGACATTCTGCAGCAATTTGCCTCTGTGTCATAGAAGAATGCTCTGCTAATGTTATAATTTTAGACCGTTTTCGTGGAGTTGTATCCATTTGTGAAGACGACAGAATGTACACAGGATTGCAGTATTAAGTCTTCAACAGAACTGAAATGCTTATAAGTACAAAACGACAGGCAAAATGTCACATATTATAAAAACTAATAATAACAACAGACATTCAACAATGGAATTACACGTACTACAGATGTCAATTAAAGCCGTATGAGCAGCTGTGAGGCCAACAATGACAGAAAATGTAAAAATATATCGTGTTCGGATTAATTTGCACGCTACTGTAACTTGTATCATCAACACCGTAACTTCTAAATTTACCATCATTACTTTTCTCCAGTCATAAATTTTCTTCTATTTTTTTTTCCTTCCTTTAATTGTTATGTTACAAACTAGTACTCAGTTTCTTGCTTCTCAGTGAAGGTGCATTCCCATCACCATGCTTGCTGTTAATTCATAAGTGCTTTGACGTTAAGTCCTTGTGGAGCTACCGCTCATATTGGACTCATATTTCCTCAGTCCACTCCGTCATGACACCGCAGACCGCAATGGGAGGGGCCACCTGCCTCCGGTCAGATCCATGACAAGACGGAGCAAGTGACAGATGGGGCACACTGGGACACTGAAAGTGGACTGTATGAGACTCGATCTTACTCTGCAGATATCGCGTAGTCTGACAAATATAAATGTATGTATTCGTCGCCACTACCACCATAACCTTCTCCTCCTGCGTAACCTCACCAATACCACTTCTATCATCACCACAACTGTCATCTCGAATATCATCACATCCACAAACACAGTCATCAACTCTATAACACCTTCAACATTAACATTACTAAAACATAGCCTCTATCATCACATCACTAGCAAAATCACTTCTTTATCATCACCGGATTCATTACCTTCATCCCCAAACCGCTATCACTTCTATAACCGCAGCCATCACCTCCAAAGAAACCTCCATCAATACATGTACTAACACTTCTCGGGATTACTGAATAAAACAAAACACAGTATAATAATCAGCTGATGACAATGCAACTATGGCAACGATAATTCTTAATAATAATAATAATACTTAACTTTTTTTTATTTATTTAAAAATTTTTGTACATTGGTACTATCAATTGTGCTTAAATAATTAACATTACAATAATATGAGACTTGTGGAGAGGGTGACGTCCATTAACGTTCCTCAAAGCATCAACAAATCAGTATGTCTTTTCCTCTTGAGGCGACGACCAGGCTATGCAGGGGGCAGGTTCCGAGGAATCTGGGTAATACTTAACTTTTTTTAATTTATTTTTATTTGGTATTTTTCATTTATATCTATATCTGTGTATTTTATTTAATAATAATAATTATTTATTTATTTAATCTGGCAGAGCTAAGGCCAGTAGGCCTTCTCTTCCGCCCAGCCAGACTCTAATTCTAATTAAATACATTTGCTTACATAGTTATTACATTAATATCTAGATCATAAAACAACATGAAAATAAATAATGAAAATTGGATAACTAATGTTAGTGTGACAATAATAAACATTGGTAAGAAATAGTTATAATAATAATAACAATAATAATAATAATAATAATAATAATAATAATAATAGTAGTAGTAGTAGTAATAATAGTAATAATAATAATAATAGTAATAATAATAATAATGAGATAATTTAGATATTTATCTGTGATATATATATATAGATAGTATCTATTTGTTTTCTTTTTGTTTTGTTTTTTTCATTTTTAATTTTAAATTTGTAATTACACTTGTATCTTGTATTTGTTTCTGTTTTATCTCTTTTTTCATGTTATGTGCAATTCTATGTTTTTTAAACAAATCTGTACTGTCTATTGTAATTGGGGCTTTGCCCTGTTATAAACATAAATAAATAAATAAATAAATAAATAAATAAATAAATAAATAAATAAATAAATAAATAAAAATGAATGAATAAATAAATGAATAAAGAAATAAATGAATAAATAAATAAATAAATAACGCATACGTATTATATTCCCGTCGGTGAAATATAGGCCTATAGTGGAACATGAGTGCAAGTTTTTGTGTGGGGACATTTCCAACATAGCTCCATTTCTTATTCTGTCTGTCCATTTCACACGCTCCATTCTTCTCCATATCCACGTTTCAAATGCTTCTATTCGCTTCTCTTCACTTCGTCGTAATGTCCATGATTCTGCTCCATACAATGCCACACTCCTCACAAAGCACTTCACTAGTCTCTTCCTTAATTCATTTACCAGAGTTCCGCAGAAGATGCTCCTTTTCTTATTAAACGCTTCCTTTGCCATTGCTATCCTTCTTTCGACTTCCTGGCAGCAGCTCATGTTACTGCTTATAGTACACCACAAGTATTTGAAGCTGTCCACTTGCTCTACTGCCTCATTTAATATTCGCAAGATTACCTTCTTTACTTTTCTTCCTATGACCATGGTCTTCGTCTTGTTTACATTTATCGTCATCCCATACTGCTCACAGCTGTCATTTAGCTCCAGTACCATAACCCTTAGTATCGTCTTCTGTTCTGCTAACAACGCCATATCATCAGCAAATCTTATGCTCTCTATTCTTTTTCCTCACACTGTCACTCCTCCCATGTTCTGTAAACCGTTCTTCACCAATCCTCCAAGTAGATGTTGAACAGGGTAGAAGATAAAGGACACTTACTTAATGGCTTTTAAGGACCCGGAGGTTCATTTCCGCCCACACATAAGCCATTCATTGGTCCCTATCCTGAGCAAGATTAATCCAGTCTCTACAATCATATCCCACCTCCCTCAAATCCATTTTAATATTATTTTCTCATCTACGTCTCGGCCTCCCCAAAGGTCTTTTTCCCTCCGGCCTCCCATCTAACACTCTATATGCATTTCTGGATTCGTGCATATGTGCTACATGTCCTGCCCATCTCAAACGTCTGGATTTTAT
Organism: Periplaneta americana; assembly: GCF_040183065.1. Lineage (NCBI taxonomy): Eukaryota > Metazoa > Arthropoda > Insecta > Blattodea > Blattidae > Periplaneta > Periplaneta americana. Next base: position 166,350,909 of record NC_091125.1, read on the forward strand.
GTTCCTAATTATGTCATGTGAAGTATACAATGCGTGCAGTTCTCCGTTGTGTAACTTTCTCCATTCTCCTGTAACTTCATCCCTTTTAGCCCCAAATATTTTTCTAAGCACCTTATTCTCAAACACCCTTAACCTATGTTCCTCTCTCAGAGTGAGAGTCCAAGTTTCACAACCATACACAACAACCGGTAATATAACTGTTTTATAAATTCTAACTTTCAGATTTTTTGACAGCAGACTAGATGATAAAAGCTTCTCAACCGAATAATAACACGCATTTCCCATATTTATTCTGCGTTTAATTTCCTCCCGAGTGTCATTTATATTTGTTACTGTTGCTCCAAGATATTTGAATTTTTCCACCTCTTTGAAGGATAAATCTCCAATTTTTATATTTCCATTTCGTACAATATTCTGGTCACAAGACGTAATCATATACTTAGTCTTTTCAGAATTTACTTCCAACCCTATCGCTGTACTTGCTTCAACTAGAATTTCCGCGTTTTCCCTAATTGAAGATAAAGGACACTCTTCTCTCTATTTCACTTCCTTCTGTGATTTCTTGTCCTACCCTTACTTCGACAGGACAAATTGTCCAATATTTAATTTCAGACCTATAATTTTTTTAATTTATTCTATGTAAAATTCAAGCTGTATTAGAGGAAAATAGTGACGTAACATCATAGCTATAAAACAGTTCGTATTCAGCTACTGATTCTACCATTACTATATTTCATTAAGCGACACTGCACGAGCCGCCACTGCCCGCGGTCTTGTTTTCTGGGATCGATGTCACCGCTCGTCATATCTCTCCAGCAGTCTATTATGTGCCAGTCTCCGTTTCCCATCCGTCTTCGTCGCGTCTGTCTGATGGCTGATGCATTCCTGCCCGGAATGGATCCGGGTTACTAACAAACTAACAAACCACAGCTGTAATCACCCGCGAAGACAGTCCTCATGCACAATGGTTTCCAGATTAAACAGCGAAACTTCATTACAACGCGGTTAAATGCGACGAGCCTCCCGTCTTCATCATGTAATAATGTTATCAGCGGAGAGAATTCTTCATTTCTGTATGATTTAGAAACAGGGAGGCTAATTGAAGAGTATTAGCCTGCTAACATCTCGGTTAATCTTCTGACAAGTCCTCGATTTCCATGTGTAGTCTCATTGCCTGCGGATAAAAAATTGGAATATTGTATTTCTCTTGCCCAACAGAGAATGAAGTTTTAAGAAGTGTATCCCTACGCTATAGCACACTCTTGTTCTTCTCCACCTCTTTTTACAACATCTTCTTTTTACAACACTTGTTTGAATTAGAAATATAGAAATAATACAGGGTTAAATACACATAAACTATTAAGAATACCGGTAGTACAGCATAAATAAATGAAGAAATAAGTCTAATATTTTTCTGTAAGTGCTAAGGTTTATTGTACGAAATGTAACTATAATAATAATAATAATAATAATAATAATAATAATAATAATAATAATAATAATAATAATAATAATAATAATGAGAATGATTTATTTTAGCTGGCAGAGTTAAGGCCGTAAGGCCTTCTCTTCCACACAACCAGCAAAAAGTGTATATACATATGCATGAACTTATAAAGAATTCAACAATTTGATTTTGATGAGAGTTACATGTATACAAGAGTTATTTACGAATTAAACAACAAAATACTATGAACTATTAATTAAACACTGAAATAAACTGTGTAGCAGAATTAAACTAAAATACATAGAATGTTAATATATTTCAAATTATATTAGATAATAGAAAGAGATTATTATGAGACAATTTTGAAAATACAGCACAATCAGGATGATGTCTAAAGAAAAAAAGCAACAGTGTAGTCTGTAATATTTTAAATCAGTATGATTGGAGTGAAATGCTAATAAGGTTATCTTTTAAGCTGTTCTTAAAGGTGTTTGTTGTCTTGCAGCCCCTGATACTTTGTGACAAGGAATTCCATTGACGCGAGGTGGATATTGTAAAAGATGAGGAATAACAAGATGTTCTATGAAGAGGTATATTTAGCGTGCCACAGATAAGTGATCTGGCATTTACGTCGTGGTTAGAGTATAGATAAGAGAAACGAGACGAAAGGTAATTTGGTGTTGAGGTGTGCAGAATTCGAAAGAGTAAAGACAAAGAGTGTAAAGTTCTGCGTTCTTTAAGTCGGAGCCACGAGAGACTTGCGAAGGACGGTGATATGTGATCATATCGTTGGATGTTGCACACGTATCTGACGCACATATTCTGAGCTCGCTGTAACTTGACTGACAGTTCAGAATTTAGGTCACTTAACAAAACGTCACTAGGGTTTGTACTAGGGTAAGTTTTAGTTGCTGGGGCAAGAAGTTTCTCAAGCGACTCAAAGAGTGAAAGGAGGAACAGATTTTTTTTATCGTTTCTTTAACTTGAAAATTCCAACTTAGATTATTATAAAAAAAGAAGCCAAGATTTTTTACGACAGATGAATAAGGGATTAGCGTGGGAGATTTATCCTTCGAAGAGGTGGAAAAATTGAAATACCTTGGAGCAACAGTAACAAATATAAATAACACTCGGGAAGAAATTAAAAACAGAATAAATATGGGAAATGCGTGTTATTATTCGGTTGAGAAGCTTTTGTCATCTAGTCTGCTGTAAAAAAATCTGAAAGTTAGAATTTATAAAACAGTTATATTACCGGTTGTTCTGTATGGTTGTGAAACTTGGACTCTCACTTTGAGAGAGGAACAGAGATTAAGGATATTTGAGAATAAGGTTCTTAGGAAAATATCTGGGGCTAAGAGGGATGAAGTTACAGGAGAATGGAGAAAGTTACACAACACAGAACTGCATGCATTGTATTCTTCACCTGACATAATTAGGAACACTAAATCCAGACATTTGAGATGGGCAGGGCATGTAGCACGTATGGGCGAATCCAGAAATGAATATAGAGTGTTAGTTGGGAGGCCGGAGGGAAAAAGACCTTTGAAGAGGCCGAGACGTAGATGGGAAGACAATATTGAAATGGATTTGAGGGAGGTGGGATATGATTGTAGAGACTTGATTAATTTGCTCAGGATAGGGACAAATGGTGGGCTTATGTGAGGGCGGCAATGAACCTCTGGGTTCCTTGAAAGCCAGTAAGTAAGTTAAGGTTTAAAAAAATTAAAGTTAGAATTTATAAAACAGTTATATTACCGATAGTCCTGTATGGCTGTGAAACTTGGACTCTCACTTTGAGAGAGGAACAGAGATTAAGGATGTTTGAGAATAAGGTTCTTAGGAAAATATTTGGGGCTAAGAGGGATTAGGATACAGGAGAATGGAGAAAGTTACACAACGAAGAGTTGCACGCATTGTATTCTTCACCTGACGTAATTAGGAACATTAAATCCAGACGTTTGAGATGGTCAGGCCTTGTAGCATGTATGGGCGAATCCAGAAATGCATATAGAATGTTAGTTGGGAGGCCGGAGGGAAAAGATCTTCGGGGAGGCCGAGACGTAGATGGGAAGATAATATTAAAATGGCTTTGAGGGAGGTGGGAATGATGGTAGAGACTGGATTAATCTTGCTCAGGATAGGGACCAATGGCGGGCTTATGTGAGGGCGGCAATGAACCTCCGGGTTCCTTAAATGCCAGTAAGTAAGTAAGTCAAGGTTTAAAAAACTGAAAGTTAGAATTTATAAAACAGTTATATTACCGATAGTTCTGTATGGCTGTGAAACTTGGACTCTCACTTTGAGAGAGGAACAGAGATTAAGTGTGTTTGAGAATAAGGTTGTTATGAAAATATTTGGGGCTAAGCGGGATGAAGTTACAGGAGAATGGAGAAGTTACACAACACAGAACAGCACGCATTGTATTCTTCACGTGATATAATTAGTAACATTAAATCCAGACGTTTGAGATGGGTAGGGCGAATCCCGAAATGAATTTATTTATTTACTTATTTATTTATTTATTTATTTATTTATTTATTTATTTATTTATTTATTTATTTATTTATTTATTTATTTATTTATTTATTTAACGTGGTAGAGATAAGGCTATCAGGCCTTCTCTTCCCCTCTACCAGGGGATTACAACTGCAATATTAAGAATACAATTACAATTCTAATTAATATTAAATTTACAAATACAATAAAAATCAAAGTACTAAAAATTAACTGATTAATAAAAGCTAGACAGTTTATTGTAAAAGTTAAGAAGAGAGAAGCATTTATTTTATTAATTAAGTAAAAATTAAACCTACTCTACGCAGTAAGAAAATGCTTAATAAACTTGCTTTTGAACGCTACTAAATTCCGACAGTCTCTGATGTCACTGGGTATGGTATTCCACAAGCGCGAGAGCGAGATTGTGTATGATGATGAATACGATGATGTCTTATGTGTTGGTATGGCTAGTATGGGGCTATTTTGCGTGCGTGTGAAGAGATTATGATATGATGACAGGTAACTGAAACGGGAGGACAAGGTAGGTAGGTGCAGAAGTGTGAAGGTCTTGGAAAAGGAGAGCAAGAGAATGAAAATTTCTACGTTCGTTAAGCAGTTTACAGTTTGGAAGGATGGGGTAATGTGGTCAGCGCGGCGAACATAATATAGCTAGAGTATTCGTTGGGAGGCTGGAGGGAAAACGACCTTTGGGGAGGCCGAGACGTGGATGGGAGGATAATTACGGATCACCCTGTATAATCAATCGTATTTTCTGAACTCCGAAAGTACTATATTAGTAGTGGCAATGTTGGTAGTAGTAGTAATGAGAAGGCATGTGGAGTTTACTTTAGTTTTATACCAGCTTGGATATTTTTAATCAAATCTTGAGTTCGTAACTTGCCACTGGTTATTTACTGTTTCCGGAAATTAAAAATCATCCATTTTATTAGTGAAAATATGTGCGGTAGACTCTTTCAGCGCCTTGGGAGGCATGTGACGTATTTTCATTTGATTCTGTATGCACGGTTTTGGCAGGATGTCTTCTTATCCTGGGATCGCAGCGCTCGCAGTTATTCGCTTGTTATTAAACGTCACGAGCACGTGTGCTTGCAATGAGGGCAGCAAGCAGAAATCCCACATGAAATATCAGGCTGCAGCTATTTACTTTTGAAATTCAAACAGAGCGGCTGTAAGTAGAACAGAACGGCCTTCCACTTCCAAGTCATGGCCCACTGTGTTTATTCCTCTTCACAACATCCCAAGTGCCGCAGCTTCATTCAAATGCTGAACCGGAATTTCATCTGAGAATATTGAAACTTTATATATTTGAAGTCTAATACCGCACGAGATTGAGCAAATTTACTCCAGCTGAACTTTATTTTAGAAATAAAGCGTTGGGCCGAATAACGGTCTATGTTACAATTTTTCAAAATCGAGTTTTTAATGGAATAATGCTCTGTATAGTCTTACACAGCTGTCACATAATAGTACATTATGCAACGAGCCTATAATGATAGTAATTAAGAAGCGAGTATGGATGTTAATGAAACGAGCGCAAGCGAGTTTCATAATTTTCATACGAGCTTCTTAATTACCATTATAAGCGTGTTTCATATGACTTTTTATGCTCGACCATATTTCTAACTTGTAATTACAATATTCAGATGTATATATTTTATTTGTATCTGACAAGATCGGAAGTGACCTTGTTCTAAGTCAGTTTAAAGTTAAATTTTAAAAAATGGCAGAATTTATGAACGATGTAGTACCTCATGGAAAAAAATAGAAAAAGACGTGAACTTCAGAAGCCTTTAACGCTTCACAAAAGTAAATGTGAAATTGGTTAAACACGTAGTTGTTATTCATAAAAAAAAAACATGACATATAATAGTACATTATGCAACGAGCCTATAATGAAGGTAATTAAGAAGCGAGTATGGATATTTATGAAACGAGCGCAAGCGAGTTTCATAATTTTCATACGAGCTTCTTAATTACCATTATAGGCGAGTTTCATACGACTTTTTATGCTCGACCATATTTCTAACTTGATATTATTAATTTTCTTTGTATCTGACCTTGACCAATGTCCCATATATTGTGAGATGTGCGCAGACGCGAAAGTATTGATTTTTTCCGAGGAACAGATGTTCACATTGACCTTGCTAGGCCATAAGAACCTACAGAGATAACCTTGATTATTGAATTCGACATTGAAAAACGAGATGACAAATTGAATTTATTTAAATATTATTTACAATTAACGCTAATTATTATAGTAACAGAACATAACCTTCTGCGACAGTATTGGATTTCCAGCCTCCGTGACTTTTCGCTAATTCTCTTTCGATTGCATATCCGAGAATAATCGATACTTGCGGTTTTATAACGGTACAAAGCTGACTCGTTATTGGTTGAATACCTGTAAGGTGAGTTGTCATCGGCTGAAAACACCTGAACTTTAATGAGTAGGTGTACTTTAATGACATGTATTAAAGGGCTGCTACCAGGTGTATAATTACTACATTTCGGCATGGTCGAACATAAATTTCTTTTCGATATCTGTACCAGAGGCGCATCTGCACGAGTTACAACCATGAATTTCTTGGCTGGAACAACGGTCAATGTCTCTGGTCACTTCTAGCGTATCCAGTTGTTTAAATCTACCGGGAGTTATTGCAGGCGAGTTTGTTTCGGTTGATCTATTACGTAAAATGGACGACTGCAAGACAGTGACGATTTCTGCAGTGAATATTGACCGGGTAAATAAATCTAAAAAAAAAAAGGATCCAGACAAATTAATATTAATATGTGGAAAGATGTGTCACGAAAGTCACTGACAAATAGTGGTCTTGAGTATACAACAAGTCGAAAGTTAGTGCGAAAGGTCCCCAAAATAATGTAAGTTGCTGTCTGTTATTTTTGTAGTATTTTCTTTATTCATTTGTTATTGTTATCACTTTCATTAATTTAGTGGTGTCCCTACATCTCCATACTGCAGTTATTTTCTAATAATAGTGTTACTATTTGATCAATATTGTATGTTTATTCCTAATATGACATTAAGTGTAACTTCAATAAATATTAATATATAGCATTTAAATAGTACATTATGCAACGGGCCTATAATTTTCATACGAGCTTCTTAATTACCATTATAGGCGAGTTTCATACGACTTTTTATGCTCGACCATATTTCTAACTTGATATTATTAATCTTATTGTATCTGACCTTGGCCAATGTTCCGTATGTTGTGAGATGTGCGCAGACCCGAAAGTATTGATTTTTTCCGAGGAACAGATGTTCACATTGACCTTGCTAGGCCATAAGAACCTACAGAGATAACATTGAAATTAAATTAGACATTGAGAAATGAGATGACAAATTGAATTTATTTGAATATTATTTACAATTAACGCTAATTATTATAGTAACAGAACATAACCTTCTGCGACAGTATTGGATTTCTAGCCTCCGTGACTTTTCGCTAATTCTCTTTCGATTGCATATCCGAGAATAATCGATACTTGCGGTTTTATAACGGTAGAAAGCTCACCTGTCATTGGCTGAAAAGTTGTAACCTGAGTCGTCATTGGCTGAAAGACCTGACCTTTGATGAGTAGATTTACTTTAATGACATGCATTAAAGGTCTGCTACCAGGTGTATAATTACTACATTTCGGCATGGTCGAGCATAAAATAAATATCATAATCATTTTGTTCATAATTTAATCTTTTTATTTATTTTGTACATTTCATGATATTCTGATTGCATAAGACTGTGTATCGAGGAATATCACTTTTGTTGACGTCATACAAAATTTTGTCAAATATTCTTTTGAGAAGATTAACTGTTTTTGCTTATACCTTTCGACTCAGTAATTTCCGGACCAGGGTTCCTTATCTCTAAATTGATACATGTGCCCTTCGCCATCATTCCTAAAAGTTTGTAACACCACCTCGAAAACACCCTGTAGATTAAAAATATTTTATAATATTGACATATGAAGTAATGTTTTATAATTTAAGAATTTTTTTTCGGAATAAAAACATCGATTAGTTAAAATTTGTTTCACTTTCACATCGCTTTGGATTATACTTTATATTTGCATAAAGTTGGGAAAATTCTTTGAAAATATCCAGCCAGAAATCAGCCCAAGCGGGAATCGAACTCACACCTGAATACAGCTCCGGATCAGCAGACAAACGCCCTACTGCCTTAGCTATGCACGTCGCTTATCACTTGTGTTAAATTATATTATATTGTCAAGGTAACATTTAAAAATATTTTTGTGCGAGATCGTGCGTATTTGCTTGTTTTCCGCACAGAACCAATACGCGGTAAGTGTGAAATACCACATTCAGTATTCCCAACGTAACAAACATAACAATTTTCCTCTTCTTACCGCTTAAGCGCGACATTCATTTTACTGATTTAGGCTTTTAACATATTATTTTTAGAGACGTTTAACATAGTAATAATTATAAATTGGAAATTTACCACTGCAATTTCACCTAAATTGCAATGTCAATTATTGTTTTTAAATATTTGCAAAAATTAAGTAAAGTCTACTACTCCACGAAACTTATTGCATTCCTGATACAAGTAACATTGAGGAAGCCGTGAAAAGATCAACAAGATTCCAGATGCGGATGTTATTACTGCAACATGTTATATACATAATACTTACTTACAAATGGCTTTTAAGGAACCCGAAGGTTCATTGCCGCCCTCACATAAGCCCGCCATCGGTCCCTATCCTGTGCAAGATTAAGCCAGTCTCTATCATCATACCCCACCTCCCTCAAATACATTTTAATATTATCCTCCCATCTACGTCTCGGCCTCCCTAAAGGTCTTTTTCCCTCCGGTCTCCCAACTAACACTCTATATGCATTTCTGGATTCGCCCATACGTGCTACATGCCCTGCCCATCTCAAACGTCTGGATTTCAAGTTCCTAATTATGTCAGGTGAAGAATACAATGCGTGCAGTTCTGTGTTGTGTAACTTTCTCCATTCTCCTGTAACTTCATCCCGCTTAGCCCCAAATATTTTCCTAAGCACCTTATTCTCAAACACCCTTAACCTATGTTCCTCTCTCAGAGTGAGAGTCCAAGTTTCACAGCCATATAGAAGAACCGGTAATATAACTGTTTTATAAATTCTAACTTTCAGATTTTTGGAGAGCAGACTGGATGATAAGAGCTTCTCAACCGAATAATAACACGCATTTCCCATATTTATTCTGCGTTTAATTTCCTCCCGAGTGTCATTTATATTTGTTACTGTTGCTCCAAGATATTTGAATTTTTCCACCTCTTCGAAGGATAAATCTCCAATATTTATATTTCCATTTCGTACAATATTCCCGTCACGAGACATAATCATATACTTTGTCTTTTCGGGATTTACTTCCAAACCGATCGCTTTACTTGCTTCAAGTAAAATTTCCGTGTTTTCCCTAACCGTTTGTGTATTTTCTCCTAACATATTCACGTCATCTGCATAGACAAGAAGCTGATGTAGCCCGTTCAATTCCAAACTCTGCCTGTTATCCTGAACTTTCCTAATGGCATATTCTAAAGCGAAGTTAAAAAGTAAAGGTGATAGTGCATCTCCCTGCTTTAGCCCGCAGTGAATTGGAAAAGGATCAGATAGAAACTGACCTATACGGACTCTGCTGTATGTTTCACTGAGACACATTTTAATTAATCGAACTAGTTTCTTGGGAATACCAAATTCAATAAGAATATCATATAATACTTCCCTCTTAACCGAGTCATATGCCTTTTTGAAATCTATGAATAACTGATGTACTGTACCCTTATACTCCCATTTTTTCTCCATTATCTGGCGAATACAAAAAATCTGATCAATAGTCGATCTATTACGCCGAAAACCGCACTGATGATCCCCAATAATTTCGTCTACGTACGGAGTTAATCTCCTCAAAAGAATATTGGACAAAATTTTGTACGACGTAAACAAAAGTGATATTCCTCGAAAGTTACCACAGTTGGTTTTGTCCCCCTTTTTAAAAATAGGTACAATTATGGACTCCTTCCATTGATCTGGTACAATTTCCTTTTCCCAAATAGCAAGTACAAGTTTATAAATTTCGCTATATAATGCACTTCCACCCTCTTGTATTAATTCTGCTGGAATTTGATCGATACCTGGAGACTTGTACTTTTTCAGATTTTCTATCGCAATTTCGACATCTGAAAGCGTGGGTTCGGGTTATATTGTTAAAATATTAAAATGAAAAATAAATCATTACATAACCTTACCGTTTGTTTTAAGTTCGCATTTATAGACTGGGGGAAAAAAAAAAGACAGACGTATATCACGGTCTGCTAGAGCATAGTAAACACAGAAAACATTTTACAGCAACAATGTTGAAGGAAGATATTCTGGTGTTCCGAAGTTGGCGTCATTAAACAGAAACCAACATGGAGATTTCATTGCAAATAATTAGAAATTCGTCTTTCAGGTATGTAATAAACGATTTTCGCACAAAATAATGTACGATACACGAGCGGTATGTTTGTTTTCATGTTCTTGGAAATTAAAAAAGCTCAACTACGTTTCGCTTTTTCAGTCTTTTCCTCGACCATGAAAACGTCAACATACCGCTCTTGTAACGCATATTACTATTGTCTGAGTTCGGTATTCCATCTTAGAGGAGTTACAGGCGTAATGACGTTATAAGAACGCATGTAGCCACTTTCAGTGGGAACGCATTAAAACACACATCAACGTGTAATGTGAGTTCTATGAGCGATATTCGATGCGCGAATGTATGCATAACAATTCATGTTTTTTTCAGTTTCCCTTTGAAAATTCAACTCGTTGAAATAGCCCAGCATTTATAATAAGCCCTACTGTCTACTTTACAAATACTGCGTTGTGAGTTGTGTCATTAACTCGCTGAGCATACACCTTTGTTGCGTGGCTTTTCAGCATCATTATTATTTTTTAGCAACGACATTAATTTTCAATCGCGAGTTCAGCACTGCTCGCAGCATCAATTGACCGGATGTTCTTTGTGTGGGCAGTAGCCCAAATGCCCATCACACAATTTTTAAACGTAATATCTAGTTGCAAACGCGGTGTTGTTTATTAAACGTATAAAAAATGGAAATAGCCATGGTTATTTTATTCATAGGTGTGTCCCGAGCGTTGGAAATTACGAGTATTTCAAATATATTATTAAAAGAATAGATGACAGCGACGGGAACTTTTAAGAGATGTCGTAGTTTGTAAACTAACAAAAAATAATTAAAAAATAGTGTGACAGCGACGTGAGATTCGAACTCACGACCAGCGTCCCGCAAGAAAGCAGATCGCATAGGCTCCACGGAACATTGAGTGACGTCAGCGGTGGAGAGAAGAGAGAGGGTGTATTACGTCAACGCGACGAGGCTGGGCGCGCAGCTGCTACTTAACGCAGTGAATGTGGAACGACCTTCCCGACTATTCCAGAAATCCGTCGAAGTGGAAGACTCGCGAATTTTCGAGGCTACGTCGCTGTGGTTATAAATTACGGTCGCGAAGGAACGACAGCAGAGTTTTCAGTTATTCAGTCAGTGAGTAAGCCAGAGCAAGCAAGCCAGTCTTGTGTACCGGAGTTCGACTCGAGTGTGCGTCCGCATCTGCGTCAGCATCCGAAGGCCTGAGTTCGAGTGCAGTGGACCGCAGTTGGAGGGACCTGAGTTCGAGTGCAGTGGACCGCAGTTGAAGGGACCCGAGTTCGAGTACAGTGAACTGTCTCTGAAGGTCTGTGGTTCGAGATACCGTGAACTCGAGTGACTGAGATAAAAGAACTGTGAACTGAGAACTGGTAGTTCTGATTTGTAAATAGTGCTTTGTAAATATTAGTTAAGATTAACAGTTCATTGTTGTGCGTAATAGTCCAAGTAAATTGTCATTGTCGTCGGTGGAGTGCTATAACGAATACTGTGTTGAGTGAAGATCCAATTGTTGACGAGAGCGTTTAAGGTGAATTGTAGAAAGGAATTATTGTTGTGACGAATAAATTACATTGTTGTTACTAATAAAATTCACAATAGCAAAGAATTAGAACGAAGTAGCTTGTTAGATGGTTACAGAAAATATATTTATGACTATTTGGCTCATGGTCTAATTCAAGATTGCAAGGTAAAAATCGTTTGAATTGCACTTAGTCGAATCACTGCAATATTATTGATTTCATATTTACACTTTTGCCTTTCGCTGATGATTAGCAATAATAATTGTTTGCACAAATCAATAAGGAACACCATAATCTAAGAGTCAATAAACTCAGAAATAATCAACATCAATTATTGTTCCCACAAATCAATAAGGAACACCATAATCTAAGAGTCAATAAACTCAGAAATAATCAACATCAATTATTGTTCCCACAAATCAATAAGGAACACAATAACTCAAGAGTCAATATACTCAGAAATAATCAACATTAATTATTATTGGTTTCACAAATAAATAACGAACACAATTAGCAAAGAGTCAATAAACTCAGTAATAATCAACATCAATTATTGTTCCCACAAATCAATAAGGAACACCATAACTCAAGAGTCAATGTACTCAGAAATAATCAACATTAATTATTATTGGTTCCACAAATAAATAACGAACACAATTAGAAAAGAGTCAATAAACTCAGTAATAATCAACATCAATTATTGTTCCCACAAATCAATAAGGAACACCATAACTCAAGAGTCAATGTACTCAGAAATAATCAACATTAATTATTATTGGTTCCACAAATAAATAACGAACACAATTAGAAAAGAGTCAATAAACTCAGTAATAATCAACATCAATTATTGTTCCCACAAATCAATAAGGAACACCATAATCTAAGAGTCAATAAACTCAGAAATAATCAACATCAATTATTGTTCCCACAAATCAATAAGGAACACCATAACTCAAGAGTCAATATACTCAGAAATAATCAACATTAATTATTATTGGTTTCACAAATAAATAACGAACACAATTAGCAAAGAGTCAATAAACTCAGGAATAATCAACATCAATTATTGTTCCCACAAATCAATAAGGAACACCATAACTCAAGAGTCAATGTACTCAGAAATAATCAACATTAATTATTATTGGTTCCACAAATAAATAACGAACACAATTAGAAAAGAGTCAATAAACTCAGTAATAATCAACATCAATTATTGTTCCCACAAATCAATAAGGAACGCCATAACTCAAGAGTCAATGTACTCAGAAATAATCAACATTAATTATTATTGGTTCCACAAATAAATAACGAACACAATTAGAAAAGAGTCAATAAACTCAGTAATAATCAACATCAATTATTGTTCCCGCAAATCAATAAGGAACACCATAATCTAAGAGTCAATAAACTCAGAAATAATCAACATCAATTATTGTTCCCACAAATCAATAAGGAACACCATAACTCAAGAGTCAATATACTCAGAAATAATCAACATTAATTATTATTGGTTTCACAAATAAATAACGAACACAATTAGCAAAGAGTCAATAAACTCAGGAATAATCAACATCAATTATTGTTCCCACAAATCAATAAGGAACACCATAACTCAAGAGTCAATGTACTCAGAAATAATCAACATTATTTATTATTGGTTCCACAAATAAATAACGAACACAATTAGAAAAGAGTCAATAAACTCAGTAATAATCAACATCAATTATTGTTCCCACAAATCAATAAGGAACACCATAACTCAAGAGTCAATGTACTCAGAAATAATCAACATTAATTATTATTGGTTCCACAAATAAATAACGAACACAATTAGAAAAGAGTCAATAAACTCAGTAATAATCAACATCAATTATTGTTCCCACAAATCAATAAGGAACACCATAACTCAAGAGTCAATGTACTCAGAAATAATCAACATTAATTATTATTGGTTCCACAAATAAATAACGAACACAATTAGAAAAGAGTCAATAAACTCAGTAATAATCAACATCAATTATTGTTCCCACAAATCAATAAGGAACACCATAACTCAAGAGTCAATGTACTCAGAAATAATCAACATTAATTATTATTGGTTCCACAAATAAATAACGAACACAATTAGCAAAGAGTCAATAAACTCAGTAAAATCAACATCAATTATTGTTCCCACAAATCAATAAGGCACACCATAACTCAAGAGTCAATATACTCAGAAATAATCAACATTAATTATTATTGGTTCCACAAATAAATAACGAACACAATTAGCAAAGAGTCAATAAACTCAGTAATAATCAACATCAATTGAGGGGCTTAGAACAAAAAGCAGGTAAGTGACGGAAACCTAGTTTTGAGGAAATTACAGTTAAAGTTCTACATGCAATGGAATATTGTACACTAGTTTGGTGAAATGATGCCCATATAGCAGCACTGCACAGTGTGATTACTTACCTGATTTTATCCCAAAGAAACATCCTTTTGGGCTATCACAACACGCACCTCTTTTTTTTTTAATAATGTCACTTACCTGCTTTTTGTTCTAAGCCCCTCAATTATTGTTTCCACAAATCAATAACTAACACAATTACCAAAGAGTCGATAAACACAGAAACAATCAACATCAATTATTGTTTCCACAAATCAATAACAACACCATAATACAAAAGTCAATAAACTCAGAAATAATTAACATCAATTTTTCCACAAATAAATAAGAACATCATAACCTAAGAGTCAATAAACTCAGAAACAATCAACATCAATTATTGTTTCCACAAATCAATAAGGAACCCATAACTCAAGAGTCAATAAACTCAGAAATAATCAACATAAATTATTATTGTTTCCACAAATCAATAACGAACACAATTACCAAAGAGTCGATAAACTCAGAAATAATCAACATCAATTACTGTTTCCACAAATCAGGAACAACACCATAATATAAAAGTCAATAAACTCAGAAATAATTAACATCAATTTTTCCATAAATCAATAACAACACCATAATATAAAAGTCAATAAACTCAGAAATAATTAACATAAATTTTTCCACAAATCAATAAGAACACCGTAACCTAAGAGTCAATAAACTCGGAAATAACCAACATCAATTCTTTGGTCGGCGGGAAAAGGCACATAGGTAAAAAAAAAATAATATTTCAGGAGAGACTTTCTTTTTCATTTATTCTTAACTGAATATAACTATAATAATGAAATTCATATATGTTGGTTAAAGTAAAACCCCTTTCAATTTAAAATACATGATATTTTATTATTTCAAAAATTAGAAAAAATACTGGACTTATGTGATTAGGTACAACAGAAAAATCTACTTTTTTTTTTTACTTATGTGCCTTTTCCCGCCGACCAAAGAATAATTGTTTTCACAAATCAATAAGAAACGCTATATTCTAAGAGTCAATAAAAAGAAAGAATCAACATCAGTAATTGTTTTCACAAATCAATAAGAAGCGCTATAATCTAAGAGTCAATAAAAAGAAAGAATCAACATTAATAATTGTTTTCACAAATCATTAAGAAGCGCTATAATCTAAGAGTCAATAAAAAGAAAGAATCAAAATCAATTATTGTTTTCACAAATCAATAAGTAACACCATAACCCAAGCGTCAATAAACTCAGAAATAATCAACATCAATTATTATCTCCACAAATCAAAAAGGAACACCATAAACTAAGAGTCAATAAACTCAGTAATAATCAACATCAATTATTGTTTCCACAGATCAATAAGAACACCATAATCTAAAAGTCAATAAACTTAGGAATAATTAACATCAATTTCTTACAGCCCATAAATTTACTTTTACGGAATGTTACTTCCATAAATGCACATTTCACTAAATTTCCACCTTTATAGGTTTCATTATGTTCATAATAAAAATTGAATATTTCTATTGGTCCTTCGCGTGTCTTGATCATATCTAGTTAGAGTAGATAACACTAGATGACCCTATTTGTGTTTCATGTTACTTTACGAATGTGAATGAATTATGAGTATATTACGGTGTACGTAATTAGTATGAGGTATCATTTATTTATTTATTTATTTATTTATTTATTTATTTATTTATTTATTTATTTATTTATTTGTTTCATTTCTTTATATAGCCTAAGTGGATTGTATATGCTTTATAATAATAATAATAATAATAATAATAATAATAATAATAATAATAATAATAATAATCGTCACCTTCATCATCATCATCATCATCATCATCATCATCATCATCATTACTCGATCACCAATACATTCTCTTGATAACATGTAATTGCTTTCCGTTTTCCCATATTTTTTACCCTACTGTTGAATGATTGCATTGCATAGGTATTAAATCTCTGTTACTTCCCAGAACGCACAAATGTATTTAACGAGTAACGTCTTAATTACTGTTACATATTGTTATGCGTTTGTATTCAGTTAATGATCATTTTGGAGAGATATAATGTCGGTTATAAATATCTGTTACTTCGCAGGACACAAAATTGAAAATAATGGAATGAGCTTCAGCCATTTATTGCATTCTCTGACGTATTCCCGTTGTTAACATGGAATGCTCTGTTTTCGTAATCAGTTCTATCTGGTGTACGTTTTGTATGTCCCCCCTGTTTCATGTCTACTTTAAGTTTATTGTAAACTCTATCGCAAGCCATATATTATCACTTAAAAGCCTATCAAATCTCAATTTAAAAACCTTAAAGAGGATGATACAATACACATAGAAAAATGAAAATGTTGCCACTAAAATATTGATAAAATTAATAGATAAATGTATAATATTTAAAGTTACTAAGAGATATAATAAGTTTTTTTCTCTCTCCTGTAAAATTTGGTTTATTGGAGTTAGAGAGTTTTTGATTTCCCCGTCTCAATTTATTGTCGTTTAAGAACCCTGTGCAACAGATCTTTAAAATTGGTGTCACAGCAGCTGACAAGGGCATAAATGTGCATAAAATTTTATGTAATATATTTTTCACATGTGAAACATATTTTAAAGCAATTATTATTTTTTAATTTATTGGTTTTTCACCATTTTCAAACAATCCTCTCCCGTTACAAACCGCGCGTTGTTAGACAGGTTTTGAACCAGCGAACTTTAGGTTTACAGTCATAGTAGCTAACAAGGGCATAAATGTGCATAAAATTTTATGTAATATATTTTTCACACGTGAAACATATTTTAAAGTAATTCTTTTTTAATTTATTGGTTATTCACCATTTTCAAACAATCCTCTCCCGTTACAAACCGTACGTTGTTAGACAGGTTTTGAACCAACGAACTTTAGGTTTACAATCACAGTAGCTAACAAAGGCATAAATGTGCATGAAGTTTTATGTAATATATTTTTTACGCGTGAAACATATTTTAAAGCAATTCTTTTTTAATTTATTGGTTTTTCACCATTTTAAAACAATCCTCTCCCGTTACAAACCGAGCGTTGTTAGACAGGTTTTGAACCAGCGAACTTTAGATTTAATGGGTGAGATAATGACCACCTGATCACTGAGAAATCTTTAGAAAATCAGTGTTTTTGAAACCAGAATAAGAACACCAACATCGTATCAGAAATTTAATACAATCGCTCGATATTAAACTGTGGGCACCGTTCAGATATTCACCTGACGTTTTCGTCCGTCCATAAACGAGACTCAACAACTCGTACACAGTATGCAAATGAGAAAGCGAGTGATCCACTGGAAAATACACAAAACCGCAGTTAACATCCCCAAAGCAGCTTTTTCCACCACAAATCCGGCATAATCGATATGGAATTAAAACGGGGAAACGAAAGGGCCAATGGTCCAGCAATTATACATCCGCGGGTTGGGTGTTCGTTGTAAATATCTGGCTGCATTTAATTCCTAAACTAATATCTATAGTAACTAAACTAAATGTAGCCTAAGCCACGGGGACAACCGGCCGCATTCTGGGAGTCCCATGGATTACAGCTCCACAGTCGTCGAATTTCCAGAATTTTGTGAGGATCAAATGGAAATAATAACAGTAATAATAATAATAATAATAATAATAATAATAATAATAATAATAATAACTAATAATAATAATATTTCCACCACGGTAATAATTTTCATCGTTATCGTAGTCATCGCTATCAACGTTATCATCGTCAAAATCATTATCGTCAATATCTCCATCATAATTTTCGTTAAGAGTATTATTTTCAGTATTGTCATCATTGTGATCTTCATCGCCAAAATCAGCGTAACTTCTATCACTATCAATTCAATTCAATTCGATTTATTAAGCCATTAAACAAACAGTGATAGGCTTCGTCACAATACAGAAGGGAGGAAAAAAAACATACATTTTAAAATACACATATAATTCAAAACAGTAAAGTTTAATTAGAATGAAAACACAAAACATTTTGAAACTCTAAAATTAATGAAAACACTTCACTCTTATGTAATAATTGTAACTAAATGTAAATAACTTTATTTATTAATAGTACATTATGCAACGAGCCTATAATGGTAGTAATTAAGACGCGAGTATGTTTATGAAACGAGCGCAAGCGAGTTTCATAATTTTCATACGAGCGTCTTAATTACCATTACAGTCAAGATTCGTACGACTTTTTATGCTCGACCATATTGATTTTTTCCGGCAATTGGTGAAATGAATTTGCGGGAATGTGCTTTGTGAAAGGCAGGAAGATGACGGTGAATTGATGTTAATTTGTGTGTTGTTTTTTTCGACTGAGTTTAATATTGTCCAATCTCGCGCTAGTTGTCTTTCGATTGCATATCCGAGAATAATCGATACTTGCGCTTTCATATTGCTACAATGGTATTTTCTGATTGGTGGAACACCTGAACTTTAATGAATAGGTGTACTTTAATGACGTCCATTAAAGGGCTGCTACCAGGTGTATAATTACTACATTTCGGCATGGTCGAGCATAAAAAACAATTTCGTATGAATTTATGTTAAGAAACTCATCTACAGAGTAGAAAGGATTAATTAAAAGCCAATTATAAAATCTAGCTTTGAAACTGTTGGTTGGTAACTTATAATATTGACTGGGAAGCTTATTATTTAATTTCGTCCCCATGACAGAAATATTTGTACTAGTTTTATGTAATCTACAGTATGGAATATTAATTTGTTCACTATTTCTAATTTCATGATCATGTATATTAATGAGTAATTGTCTATATTTTGTCGAGTGTAAAGGACTAGGTCGTATATATATAAATTTATGACAGTTAATATCTGTGATTGTTTGACTATCCTTAACTTCAGAAACTATTATCATCACAGTGGTTATTAACGTCACAAATATCATCAATATCATCATTACTAACATCATTATTATTACTATTATCATCTTCAGTGTTATAATTGGACGGTGATTAACAATAGTGATCCAAGCGCCAAAAACCTGTTTCGAGATTTTGGCCGTTGAAATAAATCTTTATATATATATATATATATATATATATATATATATATATATATATATATATAAAACATTTTATTCAAGAAGTATTGTAACTTCGGAATATGTATTATAAGACTTTCTCGTGTTAAATTCTATCGTACGTGGTTTACATATTTCGACATATTATGAGTCATCCTCAAAACTGAGGACCAGGTACGATAGAATTTACCACAAGAAAGACATATAATACATATTCCGAAATGATACAGTGTTGAAAGTTGTGTAATAAAGATGTATAAGCATTATAACATTCATAATATTACAAAAAAAATAGCACAGTAGATCAGTACCTTAATGTGTGGTTCACATTACGCAACCTATTACGTAATAGCAGTACATTACCTAATTAGTTGCGTAATAGCAATATCATTACCTAATTAGTTGCGTAATGAATGTGTTTACAACATTTTTATTTGTGACGTAAAGTTGACTTTACTAATCAAAGTCGATAAAATGTATGTTTATCCGTTATTTAATGTTGATCTATTAACCACACGGTTCCCTAGCGTTACTGAAATATATATATATATATATATATATATATATATATATATATTTATTTATTTATTTATTTATTTATTTATTTATTTAGCGAGTCCAAAGATTCGCTATAAGATTATCTGACATTTGCCTACAGTTGGAGAAAAACTCAGATAATTTCAACCATGTAATTAGCTGGATTGGAACTAGAACCAATAACATTTGTGTCCCTAATTCCAAGACTATGCTGATGGCAGTTAACTTGTAGCCACAGCACTCTCTCGTATTGGCAGCCATTTGAATTTATGGCGCATATTCAGCTGTGTGATCAATTGCTGCGAATGTATCGGAACTTGCGTCACAAATGATATTAACAGTACGCAGGGAAAATTGCACAAGATTATCTCTGGAATCGCATTAACAAATTGTCGACTAAAACCGAAAAGGGATTAACTCGCGCTTTGACAGCGATACGGCCACTTGTGATGAAATATAAATCTGGCAACAGCTAATCCTGATTCTGCTGTTTCATCCTCTGTCAAGACCTGTGAAACTGCGCATTGGTATGACATGAGACAACATAACGCAATAAAGTATGCATGCAGGAGCTCGTATAAAAGAGAAGTGCGGAGTAAATATGTATTCATACAGCCTGTAATCGAAACTAGGACAGTTACATTATCTCACGTACTGACATGGCATTTCGTTCCATTTTACGTATATTCTTGAGCCAATGTTATGCCACACACATAATAAAATTCTATCGTAAGTCGAAAATCAAATAATACTTTCGTTAATTATTTTCAACGCTCTTTTAAAAGTTAGAGTTATGAAATTCTAGTAATAAAATAGTAAAATATTCCAGGTTTCGGTGCCAATTTATTAAAATATTTTACAGCAGTATTTTACTGTAAAATACCACATCTTTACAAATCACAATTTTCAAGTTGCGACATTATTTTTATTTCTTGATATTTATATTTTGAATACCCCTCTTATAATAATAATAATAATAATAATAATAATAATAATAATAATAATAATAATATCATTTTTCTTTTCCCTTCTTAGCTTTCATTGATTCTTTACTTGAATTTTTTTTTTCTTCTGTAAACTGCCATTGTTTGTTTGTGTATTTGTTTGCCTTTTTTCTTACTCTTTTAGCTCTCATCATCTATTTGTTCTTGTATTGTTTTGTATGCTTTGTCTAATGGCAGCCTCTAATTTGAGGAAGCTCCGATAAATAAATAAAATAATGATTTATTTAACCTGGCCTTCTTTAACACTCAACCAGGAGCAAAACTGCGTTACAAAAAACACTACAAATTTACAAAGTACACTACAATTTTACACACAAAACTGAATAAGATAATAATAATAATAATAATAATAATAATAATAATAATAATAATAATAATAATAATAATAAAATGTAAACAACAAGTAAGTAGAAATCAGACATAATATATATATAACATACAGAAAGAAAGGAAAAAGCATAATAAAATGTAAACAGCAGGTCAAAATAAATGAGACATACAAAGTATAAAAAATAAGACAATTAATAATAATAATAATAATAATAATAATAATAATAATAATAATGATAATGATGATAAAAAGTAATAATGATAATGATAAAAAATAATAATAGTAATAATAATAATAGTAATAATAATAAAATAGTGCAATACAAAGCATACAATGAATACAATATTTTTAAGTACACACAGTAAGGAAAATTATGATTATATATAGCTCAACTTATCACATTATAGATATACCATTATCGGAAAATATGGAAACAAAAATATAAAATAAGTTAAATATCACTAGAACATAAAAAAATGTGAATACGTGGAAACATGCAATACAACACTTGTCATAATAGTAAGTTAGTTTGGCAACTCGTCATAAGACAATTTTCTAACTTGGATTTGAAAGATTTTAATGATCGGCAGCCCTTGACTTCAGGCGGCAGAGAGTTCCAGTGACGAGAGGTAGCAACAGTGAAAGATGAGGAATACAGAGATGATGTGTGAAGTGGAATTTCTAGCGTGCTATCGCGTTGTGATCGAGTATTAATATTATGATAGCGAGAGAGAGTATGAAAACGAGCGAATAAATAATCGGCGTTTCTAAATATTTATAATTTTCACAGTTTGTAATATTATAATACCGTTATTCAATATCAGGTTTCGCTGAGTTCCTCCTATACACATGTATTTAGTTTCATCATTATTTACTTTCAACCCTCATTTTTCGTAATCTTTAATCAATTTCCTCATCACGTATTCAGTATCTTCATAGTGCAATAGTATGACAATTTGATTAACTGCAAAGTGTAAAGAATTATATCATATCCTGTTTTAATTGCACACGCGTAGATCTGCACGTTGATTTCCTATGTTCTAATGCTAGGTATAGACACACTTTGAATGAAAAAAAAATTGTATTAACACCAGTGGCATAGCATGAAATTTTGAGGAGGGGAAGCTAATTCAAGTTCAGAATATGTATGGTAACAATTTCCTTTGTTAAATTCCAACGTATCTCGTTAACATGTTTCGACCTATTTATGGGTCATCCTCAGAAGTGGTCGTTGTTGGTCTTGGCGCCACTTGTTCTGTTTCCTGTGGGGGTGTGTTCCTGTGGTATAGTGTAGAGTCAAGATTTATAATTCAAGTTGTCTTTCATGCAATATGAGAAAATGTATTACAAAAATACAGTCTTGAAATAATAGTAGTCAATATCAAGTCAGCAGTCGAAGATTGGTTGGAACCTCGTAAGTAACACCAATAAGGCATGCCCTCAAATGGTACGTAGTAAAATATGATTTCACGGTTTACACATCAAATAGACACGTATAGTATAACACTAGCTCACTCCCTGTCATAGTTAGAGGAATCACAATATTAACGGTCAATAGATACAGTACGTAAGTATGCGTCTGTCTTTTGGTTGTGTCCTTCATTGACAGCAAGGGAGTCGGTCATTTGTTTTTTAGATCACACTTTTGTTCGTAAGTCAGTCTTGATAATAGAATTGTCCTAAAAAATTCAAGTAAATTGGTGTCAGGAACTGTTATTTCATTCATTATTTATTATATCAGCCACAATGCACACTAACACTTCAAATGAACACAACTGACGAAAAGGGATAACTCGGAAACTACTTATTTTCAATGTCAAAGCTAGCTTCTTGATAGCCTTGCGACCAGGACAGTTTAGTTAGAAAGGGATGGAAAATCTGCGGGGTGGGTTACACAGAAGAATGAGTGTAAGAAACCAGTCTGCTTGGAAGCTGGTGTGTGAAGGCTTCTTGTTTACTGCTGCATCACAAATCATCCTGAGCTGCCGCATCACAATATTTAAGGCGAAAATATGAATTATATTAAAATTAATAAATAATTTTGTCCATAGACTGCAGGTTTATTATGAAATTATTATTAACTGGGGAAGCTGAGCTTTTTAGCTTACATTGACGCTACGCCACTGATTAACACTTATGCTTCTAAATTGGACGCTAATTAAAATGTTTCCACTATATCCTTGTTTGTTCTTTTAAATTTTCCCAGTACGTGAAATTATCTTTAATTTCGTTATGTCTTTTTCTGTGGCAAATTGTTATTTGGAGGGGAGAAATTTCGAAACGTAAATGTACCTCAATAAAACAGTTTATAAACTGGTACACATTATTCTGAGAAAAATATAAAAACTCGGGAACACACTTCAAGTTATTCAATTACTAACACAGAAAAAAAAAGAACATCGTAAAACAAATGTAACTAAAACAATGCGTGAACAATATCGCATCGCGGGCGTAGCCTAAGTGAATAAAACAACATCAAACAGTGAACGCTTGTAAAGAACTTAAGAATGAATGCACCTCTACAAAAAAACAATGGAAAAGCGATCGCAATATGGAAACCGTTACGAAACGCGAAAATACTCGTAAAGAATTTAAACGCAAGTGCAGATGAAAAATGTATAAACATGCAAAAACCCCTAAAGCTGTTTCAGTATACTGGCGTATTTGTTTTTTATACTAAGTTTGCCTTCGTGATGTTTTCACTTATCGACTGTAATTTTTTTAACAGAACTACCTCATTGGTAGAAACCTGGATACGTAGAGTAATATGATCATATTACCCCATCCCTGGAAGCAATAGGTTGGCTTAAACTAGATAAGAAAAGAAATTTACATTCACTTCTCCTTCTCTTCGAAATCTTGAACTCTTCTATTCCTTCGTACCTGTCGTCTCGCTTCACTTACCTTTCTTCCCACCATAATCTGAACACACGCTCTCGTCATGAAACAATACTAACAATACCATCTCATCGCACCTCCTCATACTCATCTTCTTTCACAATAGCCCTGCCAAGACTCTGGAATTCGCTACCTGCTAGCATCAGGGACTGTCGAAATAAAATTGAATTCAAACGAAAACTTACTAGGCACTTGGTCAGTAATTGATTTCTTGTAAATAGTTTCTTTAATCTATCACAAAATATTTCAATATTCAGTAATTTCATCACTATAAAATTTTGTTATTCTAGATTTAATTTGTAATTCAGTAAATATAAAATTTTCTTTGTTTCTCTATGATAAATTATCTAGCTTTAATTATTCAGGTAATCTTTTCGTACTTTGATTTTATTCTAATTGTAAATTTAATACTAATTGTAATGTTATTTGTAATTGTAATTGTAAAACTAATACTAATTGTAATTTTATTGTTGATATTGTAGTTGGAATCTCCTGGTAGAGGGGCAGAGAAGGCCTGACGGCCTTATCTCTACCAGGTTAAATAAATAAATACTAAATACTAAAATACTAAATACTAGAGTGGATCGCGATGATATCACAGTATAGTATATACAGTCACGAAGCGTAATACTTGCTAAATATGGAAACATAGACAGTTGAAATATGCATCCATAGATAGTCGCTCACCACCAGGATCGCTACTATCGCCTCATTGCAGACCCTTTCCCTAGCAGACCATAAAATGTATTGTACTTTCGATATCGTGTTCTTTTGAAAAAATTAACACGTTCCTTCCACTATTGAAATATGAAATACTTAAGGTTTATTTATTATTTTCATAAAATATATATTATATTCTATAAACTCACCTTCCTGTTTTTTTCGGAAGAAGGATAACTCTAACCTATCTTTCTTACAATTTATAGTACTACAAACGTCTCCTTGTCCCATATTATTATTCAAATTATTGTATTTTAGCCATTTACAGTTATTACAACCGATAACGAACGTTTCACAGTTTATATAGCTTTTCACAAAACTGCGAAATACGGCACAGTCAATGCCTTTTCGGTCTAGACCAGGCCGTAATATTTGTTCGGGTTTTCTATTTCAGTGTATGGAGCTCAGTGAAATATTATATTATAACTTTATTGCTTATCATTGCTAAGCTTTATTTAGTGTAATGTGTCCATAGGTTCCTTTACTTCTTGTTGCATAATATGTTGCAGAAATAATTACAAAACTGTGTTATTTTAATGTGAAGAGAATTTTACATGTTAACATAATCTGTTGGAGTCAATATTTCAAGTTTAGAATGGAAGCTATTTTGAGGTTTAATAAAAAAGAATTTATATTGTGATTTCAATTTAGCACATCTACCTTCCTTAATTTTAGACAAAACATTTACCATAACACTCCTATGAAATTAGTGTACGTACAATTGTGTTACTTCGTCTCTTAAGTAGTAGATAAATACAATAATTCAGTACTCATTTGTAGTATTAAAATACAGACAAATTGACTGTCCGGGGTATCATACATGACATTATGCTTAATTATAATTTATGATTGGGAATTTTGGAATATAAGTTAAATATAATAAACATAACCTATAATTTTCGTATGAATGGCAAGGCATTGCAGATCGCTAAATTTAGACAGAAAGGGGCAACTGGTACAGTAAACATAACCTATAATTTCAAATATCCGTGCGGTGCAATTGAAAATTATTGAATCGTTCATAAATGAATGTACAAGAATTTCGCAATATTTAATCGAAATAAAGGCAGGTATTACACATACGAACAAAGTAATTTTCACACCATAAATAATATTACATCTTAACTCGCAAGTGAATTATGTCTGAAGTGTCTCATAATCATTGTTTTAAATTTAATTAATGGAATTACACTGCATTTTAGAGAAACATATGTTACTGTTTATGCATTTCAACTAATTTATATGGTTGAAACGCCGCCCTTCGTGATCGGGTTAAGGGAGTTACATGGTCTGCCTTACGGCCTGTATTAGATCATGATGGTTGTGGCACAGTCTGTTGTTCCTAGTACTCACAGCGCTCCAAGCGGCTAGCAACTATCGCGAGAATTGCAAAAAATTATCCCAAGCTTCGTGACTGTATATAGTAGACTGTGATGATATGCAGGTTGCTATTCAGGCATTTTTATAAAATTGGTGATTATGGGGACGTTATTTTAACCTTGGAAAGCATTATGTCATCCCACCTGAACGTGGAAGCAGGTCATGGGTGCAGAATTTTTAAGCAACGTAAAGTTCTTTGAAGTAGAAACCTGCAGGTAGGCTTCGGAGAATTCGAATGTAAGACAGTGAGAAGTGTTGCCACACAAAATCCAGAACTAGAACAAGTTTGTGAAAAGAACACTTCTCAAACACTGGAGTGTATACAATCTTACTGCAAAATTTAACATTGCAACACATTATAAAGTGAGGGTGACTTTGAACAGAGAATTTATATACTTCAGCGTTTAGGTATTGGCTAAAATGAAAGAAAATAAACTTTCTTACATTGATCGTGGATGCCTGATAAGGAATGCTCCCATCGTAGTGTTTTGTTAAGGGATGAAATGGATAAGAATTTTTTTTATAATCTTTTTAAGCTGGAGACTTATGTTTTTGTATATAGAAGAACTAGAAATCACGGTAACTTTTGCCAATAATTCGAAAATTATAGACATTTCTCGCACCAGAATTTGCAAAATTCTCTGTAGACAGATTCTTAGTTCCTAAAAGATGGGGCAATGTGATATATAGCGCGAATTCTCATGTAAACAGTGCGCCAAATTTTCGGTGACCGTGCCATCTCTAGGAATGGCGATATTGTTTGGCCCCCCAGTTCACCTGACTTAACTATTTGTGATTGAATATTTAAAATACTTATTGTTATTAATCAGTATGTATGTGTATATATATATATATATATTGTCTGATATTCACAAAGATGATTTAAATTACTTTGATTTACAATGTCAATTTCACAGCGACATTTAGCCATTCAATTGTCTCTCCTAACGTAAGATTAACTAAAAAGTAAACAGTGGTTTAACATTATTGCTTTAGATACGTTTAATAGATTGCCTAGCAATGCCGATTCCGTTAGTTTAAAGAAATTTAAATAATTAAAAAAATACTTATTACCAATACATTTTACACTGTTAATAAGTTTTTGTTCAACATCCAAATTGTATTTTAATTAGTTTACGTATATTTTTGCTTGACTTTGTCCATAACTTCAGGAAAGTAGTTTTTTAAATAAAATGATTGATTGATTTGATTGATTGATTGATTCATCGATTGATTGATTGATTGACTTATCGGTCGATTGATTGATTGATTTAATTATTGACTGACTGACTACTTATCGATCGATTGTTTGATTGATTGATTGACTCACTGGCTGACATCGATTGATTGATGAATTTATTTATTTATTTATTAACTGACTGATTGATTGACTGACTTATCGATCGATTGATTGATTGATTTACTGACTGACTGACTTATCGTTCGATTGATTGATTGGTTGATTGATTGATTTACTGACTGACTTATCGATTGATTGATTGATTGATTTACTGACTGATTGATTGATTTACTGACTGATTGATTGACTTACTGACTGACAGACTGACTGACTGACTTATCGATCGATTGATTGATTGATTGATTTACTGACTGACTGACAGACTGACTGACTTATCGATCGATCGATTGATTGATTGATTGAGTGATTGATTTACTGACTGACTGAATTATCGTTCGATTGATTGATTGGTTGATTGATTGATTTACTGACTGACTGACTGACTTATCGATTGATTGATTGATTGATTTACTGACTGATTGATTTACTGACTGACTGACTGACTTATCGATGGATTGATTGATTGATTGATTGATTTACTGACTGACTGACAGACTGACTGACTTATCGATCGATCGATTGATTGATTGATTGATTGATTGATTGATTTACTGACTGACTGACTGACTTATCGATCGATTGATTGATTGGTTGATTGATTGATTGATTTACTGACTGACTTATCGATTGATTGATTGATTGATTTACTGACTGACTGACTGATTGAGTGATTGACTGACTGACTTATCGATCGATTGTTTGATTGATTGACAGTCTGACTGACTGACTTATCGATCATTCGATCGATTGATTGATTGATTTGTTGGTTGATTGATTGATTGACTGACACTGACTTATCGATCGATTGTTTGATTGATTGACTTAGCGATCGATCGATCGATTGATTGATTGATTGATTGATTGATTGATTGATTGATTGATTGATTGATTGATTGATTGATTGATTGATTGATCACAATATCGAATCTTAAACGCACTTAAAGAAAGCAATATCGAAACGTGAGAATATAAAAAACAATATTTAACACGAACTCGCTTCAGTAAAACAAAGTCCAGAAATGAACGTAATTTGTATGTTTCTATTCACCGTCTTTCCTCATATCAGCTGTTTGCAAGACTTCGATGAATTTGTGTTTGTTCGGTCTGTACTGATTCGATATTCCTGAATGTTTACATGGAATTGAATTCCATTTCGGAACAATGAACAGATATTGGAAGTAAATAAGTTTGCAATATCATAACTGCCGCGGGCATGCGCAAAACGTTTATGAGAGAAAAATTGACTTTTGAATAATTGAAGGTGGAATTACGGCCAAAGGGAAGTTTTGTTTCGCAATGCAACCAACACATTAACCGGCATTATTGCGTCCATTGATGAATGGCGCTAGCCTACAAATATCCGCTCGCAGGAGATCTGTCTCATAAGGAATTAAACCAGAGATATTAGCGTTCCCAGAGAGCACCTATTATTGCCTTTCGGGCTTTGCGAGGCAGATTTTTAATCGAAGTAGTTATTTGAAACATCGATTATTGGAGCTCTCCTCTGTTTACTCATAAAACAAATGAAGTTTACAATGCAGATGCCGAAAACAAAACACTGTGAAAAATTACAAAATGGAAACCACAAAATCAGCGTTTCAATTAATTTAACTTCCCCACATTGTCCATAAACTTCACATTTTCGTTTTTAAACCAATGAATATGGTTTCAATCACTGTTATCTTTCATTTACCATTTCGTGTTGATATTCCAGATGATACTGAAGTAAACATTTTCCTTCTTTGTTTCAAAAGTTATGTTGTGGGTAAAGAAAAGTTATGAGACAATGTTTTTGATCGATCGTGTTTTTTTAACAACTTTATCGATGCTGTTGGTAGACCTTGTATGTTAAATTTTCAACACACATGCGGTAAGTAAATAAATGAAATCAACTTTTATTTATTTACAGTGTCGCGCACCACTATGTCCTATGACGAAATAACTGAATGTCTTATTGTACCTGCACTCTTTCTAAATTAATTTATTGGAGTGGAAATTTGTAAGAAAATAGGAATTAATATAGATAAGACATAAGTCTGAAATAGTAATATGCGTTACAAGAGCGGTATGTTGTTTTCATGTTCGAGGAAAAGTTTGAAAAAGCGAAACGTAGTTGAGCTTTTTTAATTTCCGAGAATTGAAAGAAAACATACCGCTCGTGTATCGTACATTATTTTGTGCGAAGATCGTTTATTACATACCTGAAAGAGGAATTTCTAATTAGTTGCAATGAAATCTCCATCTTGGTTTCTGTTCAATGACGGCAAATTTGCAAAACAAAAATATCTATCTTCAACATTGTTGCCTTAAAATGTTTTCTATGTTTACTATACTCGAGCAGGCCGTGATATACGTCTGTCTTTTTTTCCCCCAGTCTAGAAATGCCAACTTAAAACAAACTGTAAGATTATGTAATGATTTATTTTTCATTTTAATATTTTAACAATATAATATTTTATATAACATATTGCAGTAATAACATCGACAAGTTTAGTTTTGCCGGTCAAGGAGATGTTTAGAAGTGGAAAATATCAGTGGTAAGTTTCCAATTTATAATTATTACTATATTGAACGTCTCTAAAAATAATATGTTAAAAGCCTAAAGCAGTAAAATCAATATGTCACTTAAGCGGTAAGAAGAGGGAAATTGTTATGTGTGTTAGGTTGGGAATACTGAATGTGGAATTTTAGACTTTCCACGGATTGGTTTTGTGCGGAAACCAAGTAAATACGCACGACCTCGCACAAACCATTTCTCACGACTTCCAATTGTTGTTCTGAGCGCCACTCGTGGAGTCGTAGCTGAACGAGAAAACATTTATGGAGTATAATAAGTATTCAAGCATTAACCTAAACCGGTATACAATATATATATATACACTGATGTATAATTAATGTGTCGCCTACAAACATTTTCTATATGCTATTTATTTATATTCATGTATAGCGTGATTAATGTGTCACTTACCTACTTCTTTGAAGACAAAACTAAACTTTATGTCATTTATTTTATTACATTTTCAAAATCGTCGCCAAATAATAACAAATGAATAACACCTATGGACAAATACAAATAACAAATGAATGACACCTATCGACAAATAACAAACGGCGATCATATATGGAAATGTTAGCGTCCAAGTACAAAATATTATTTCTGAATATGTATGGCAAGACTTTCCTGTGTTAAATTTCAACGTACCTCGTTTACATGTCTCGACCTATTTATGGGTCATCTTCAGAACTGGTGGTTGTTGGTCTTGGCGCCACTTGTTCTGTTTCCTGTGAGGGTGTGTTCATGTGGTATAGTGTAGAGCCAAAGAGTGTGTGTGTTTTCAAGTTGAGTTGTGTGTTGAGAATTTCGTTGGGGTGTGTTTTTGTGTGTCTGTATATTTCATATTGTTCTAGTGTGTTGAGTTTCTGGCTTTTTGGTTGGATGTGCAGTATTTCAATGTCTGTGTTGATGTCTCTGTGGGTGTGGTTAGCATTTGTGATGTGTTCTGGATATGTGGAGGTGTTTTGTAATTTTGTTATGGCTGTGATGTGTTCTTTGTAACGTGTTTGAAATGATCTGCCTGTCTGTACTATATAGAAGTTGTTGAAGGTGTTACATTTGAGTTTGTGTACGCCTGTGTGGTTGTATTTGTTTGTTTGTGTTGTTTGTGTGTTGAGATGTTTTTGTAGAGTGTTATTTGTTCTGTATGCGATGTTGTAATTTAGTTTCTTGAATGAGGTTGCAACTTTGTGTGAGTTTTTGTTTTCGTATGTTAGTGTGATGTAAACAAACTCAAATGTAACACCTGCAACAACGTCTACATAGGAAAAACAGGCGGATCGTTTCAAACACGTTACAAAGAACACATCACAGCCATAAAAAATTTACAAAACACCTCCACATATGCAGAACACATCACAAATGCCAACCACACCTACAGAGACATCAACACAGACATGGAAATGTATGTATGTATGTATTTATATACACTGCAAGTGGGCAAGCACCCGGTGGCAGTGGTATATACAATATTAACAATACACAGTTAAAATGATCAGCAATACACAATAAAATTTACAATACATAATACAATTTACAACACATATACAATATTATACACAATACAATAAGAATACACAATACAATTTAACACAATAATAATAAAACATAAAATAAAACACCTAATTTCACAACACAACCTACATAATTATGTATAGGTCCTACATAAGTTTCAATAGTCTTTCACTTTACTCTCATCTCATTCCCTGTAGTGGCACTATGACGCATTTCACTGACACTTTAGCACATTTCACTAACACTCTGTAACACATTTCACTGACACTATACAACACATTTCATTGACGCTATAAATTATCACTGATCGGAACTGTTCACTGCACTGTAAAACCATAACTTCACTGACTCACCTCGCTTCACTGATACAACAGTTCAAATAAGTCAAATAATTGCATTCTTATGCATACTTATTAACAGAACTACATTTAAACTAAACATTTCTAGTCTAAGGCCCTCTTACACGCTATTTTTAAATAATTTACAATTCAAACCAAGGAAGTAAACTCGTCACGCACATCACTGCACATCCAACCAAAAAGCCAGAAACTCAACACACTAGAACAATATGGAATATACAGACACACGAAAACACACCCCAACGAAATTCTCAACACACAACTCAACTTCAAAACACACACACTCTTTGACTCTACACTATACCACAGGAACACACCCTCACAGGAAACAGAACATGTGGCGCAAAGACCAACAACGACCAGTTCTGAAGATGACCCATAATAGGTCGAAACATGTAAACGAGGTACATTGAAATTTAACACAGGAAAGTCTTACCATACATATTCCGAAGTGATACAGTGTTAAAAGTTGTGTAATCAAGATGTATAACATATTTATTTAAAGTAAAAATGATCACTAATAACTTATTCTCGTCTTCTGTAACTTTTTCTCGATTCTATTATCAACTTAGCACGCTTGTATCGCAGTATACTATTTTGATTTGGTAAAACAAAACAAACATTATATCGTGTTACAGTACATACGAGTAAACAGGACTTACTTACTTGCTTTTAAGGAACCCGGAGGTTCATTGCCGCCCTCACATAAGCCCGCCATTGGTCCCTATCCTGAGCAAGATCAATCCAATCTCCATCATCATACTCACCTCCCTCAAATCCATTTTAATATTACCTTCCCATCTACGTCTCAGCCTCCCTAAAGGTCTTTTTCCCTCCGGCCTCCCAACTAACACTCTATATGCATTTCTGGATTCGCCCATACGTGCTACATGCCCTGCCCATCTCAAACGTCTGGATTTAATGTTCCTAATTATGTCAGGTGAAGAATACAATGCGTGCAGTTCTGCGTTGTGTAACTTTCTCCATTCTCCTGTAACTTCATCCCTCTTAGCCCCAAATATTTTCCTAAGCACCTTATTCTCAAACACCCTTAACCTATGTTCCTCTCTCAAAGTGAGAGTCCAAGTTTCACAACCGTAAAGAACAACCGGTAATATAACTGTTTTATAAATTCTAACTTTCAGATTTTTTGACAGCAGACTGGATGATAAAAGTTTCTCAACCGAATAATAACAGGCATTTCCCATATTTATTCTGTGTTTAATTTCCTCCCGAGTATCATTTATATTAGTTACTGTTGCTCCAAGATATTTGAATTTCTCCACTTCTTCCAAAGATAAATCTCCAATTTTTTATATTTCCATTTCGTACAATATTCTCGTCACGAGACATAATCATATACTTTGTCTTTTCGGGATTTACTTCCAAACCTATCGCTTTAGAGTAAACAGGACTAACGTTATAATATTATTTATACATTTCACTTTTGAAATAAGCATGGAGAAAATATCACAATCATAGAACCTATCACAGTAGCGGTCAAAAGTATTTTGTAGTTAGGTTTTTATGTTGTCAGTACTGTTTGCATGCGGTTACAACAACGCAAAGCACGCAGCTGTGTCACGTTGCTGTGGTTAGGCCTACGCATCTAGGAAGCAGGAAAGTTCATAGAATAAAAATAAAAATGTATATTCAATTAGCTCATAAGTATTTTGTGGTTTGATTTGGTAGTATTAAATATTGGTGTTCAGGTATTTCGACAGTGCTTGTTTATTTTTACAGACCGTTGCAAGCATGCCAAAACAAAAGAAGAATAACCTGATGATGGTGATTATTATTATTACTATTATTATTATTATTATTATTACTACTACTACTACTACTATTATTACTACTACTACTACTACTATTATTACTACTACTACTATTATTATTACTACTACTACTACTACTACTACTACTATTACTACTTGAAGCAAGTAAAGTGACAGGTTTGGAAGTAAATCACGAAAAGACAAAGTATATGATTATGTCTCATGACCAGAATATTGTACGAAATGAATACATAAAAATTGGAAATCTATCCTTCGAAGAGGTAGAAAATTTCAAATATCTTCGAGTAACAGTAACAAATATAAATGACACTCGGGAGGAAATTAAACGCAGAATAAATATGGGAAATGCCTGTTATTATTCGGTTGAGAATCTTTTGTCATCTAGTCTGCTGTCAAAAAATCTGAAAGTTAGAAATTATAAAACAGTTATATTACCGGTTGTTCTGTATGGTTATGAAACTTGGTCTCTCACTTTGAGAGAGGAACAGAGATTAAGGGTGTTTGAGAATAAGGTTCTTACGAAAATATTTGGGGCTAAGAGGGATGAAGTTACATAAGAATGGAGAAAGTTACACAAAGCAGAACTGCACGCATTGTATTCTTCACCTTACGTAATTAGGAACATTAAATCCAGACGTTTGAGATGGGCAGGGCATGTAGTACGTATGGACGAATCCAGAAATCCGTATAGAGTGTTAGTTGGGAGACCGGAGGGAATAAGACCTTTACGGAGTCCGAAACGTAGATGGTAGGATAATATTAAAATGGATTTGAGGGAGGTGGGATATGATAGTAGGGACTGGATTTATCTTGCACAGGATAGGGACCAATGGCAGGCTTATGTTCGGGCGGCAATGAACCTCCGTGTTCCTTAAAAGACATAAGTAAATATTATTATTAGTATTATTATTTTATTATTGTTATTATTATTATTATTATTATTATTATTATTAGTATTATTATTATTATTGAGAAATAGTGAAATGTCGGTAGAGAAAATGGGAGTATCCTGCAAAAACCTACCTGGTTTAGTAACTTGGAAAGCTGTGCCTAGGCATAATTTCTTAGAACTCCTCCTTAACGTTCTTTCTTTCATGCAAGAGTTCTTTTGATCGAATCACGTAAGCAGTTGTATCGATCGCGTTTGTCTCAATATCAGATATACTGAAAGAAAAGAATTTCTTTTAAGTGCAGGAGGGATTAAAACTCAAATTATGTTCCTGTAGAAAGGAGTAGAAATTCCGCCTACCCCCGCTTCGGTTCGGTTAATTTCCTAAGTCAAGCACGTCTTGTTAAATGTGTGAATTTAATCAAGTTTAAACTTTCCTTCAAATTTGGCCTCCCCCACTTGTGATTGTTTTCCTACCACCTATAATCCATAAAAAAAACAGCAAGTTCATTTTATGAAATTAAAGTACGGTAAGCAGTAAGAGTAAAGCAGGATTATAAATACTGCAAAAGAGGTTGGTGTGCCAGCCATTTCCCATTGGAATGATGATGGTGGCGGTAGGGGGGGGGAGCGGGTGAAGGGGTAGAGAGCTTGGAACTTCCCTCGAGTTGAACACAGATAGCTGGAGCTCTCCTAAAGTTTCTGATGCGGGCGATATGAATGTTAATTTATACAAGCTTCCATATTTACATAGACCAACGAATTTGCGGTACTTACAGGGTGTGGGAAAACATTCGGAAGTTGCCTGTCAAAAAAAAAAAAAAACAATCTTTCAGCTGTTACATGGCATTACATTTGTTGAATGCACCGCCCGTCTGCATGCAGCGCTTGCCACCTGTTGCAATAATATAAAATGTCCCAAAGTTGCTCATTTTGTTCTTGATTATTGAGTGAGGTCTGCGGTTCGAGTTCTGAATGATAATGAAAAGTTGTTGTGAATGAAGCTGCTGAAGGCAGGTTTTTTAAAGTGTGTACGCTTGGAAACAGGTTTCTGTTAGTACGGCGCGACACGAGATATGACTCAGGCAAGCAGTACTACACTGCTTATCGGTGATCCCAGGAGTCAGTTATCAGCAGTAAACAAATTTATATGTATACTATTTTGAATCATGGAACTATAAAAGTTTGAGATTTATCCTTCGAAGAGGTGGAAAATTCAAATATCTTGGAGCAACAGTAACAAATATAAATGACACTCAGGAGGAAATTAAACGCAGAATAAATATGGGAAATTCCTGTTATTATTCGGTTAAGAAGTTTTTGTCATCTAGTCTGCTGTCAAAAAATCTGAAAGTTACAATTTATAAAACAGTTATATTACCGGTTGTTCTGTATGGTTGTGAAACTTGGGCTCTCACTTTGAGAGAGGAACAGAGATTGAGGGTTTTTGAGAATTAGGTTCTTAGGAAAATATTTGGGGCTAAGAGGGATGAAGTTACAGGAGAATCCGCTTAGCCCCAAATATTTTCCTAAGCACCTTATTCCTAAACACTCTTAACCTATGTTCATCTCTCAGAGTGAGAGTCCAAGTTTCACAACCATACAGAAGAACCGGTAATATAACTGTTTTATAAATTCTAACTTTCAGATTTTTGGACAGCAGACTGGATGATAAGAGCTTCTCAACCGAATAATAACATGCATTTCCCATATTTATTCTGCGTTTAATTTCCTCCTGAGCGTCATTTATATTTGTTACTGTTGCTCCAAGATATTTGAATTTTTCCACCTCTTCGAAGGATAAATCTCGAATTTTTATATTTCCATTTCGTACAATATTCTCGTCACGAGACATAATCATATACTTTGTCTTTTCGGGATTTACTTCCAAACCGATCGCTTTACTTGCTTCAAGTAGAATTTCCGTGTTTTCCCTAATCGTTTGTGTATTTTCTCCTAACATATTCACGTCATCCGCAAAGACAAGAAGCTGATGTAACCCGTTCAATTCCAAACCCTCTCTGTTATCCTGAACTTTCCTAATGGCATATTCTAGAGCGAAGTTAAAAAGTAAAGGTGATAGTGTATCTCCCTGTTTTAGACCGCAGTGAATTAGAAAAGCATCAGATAGAATTATGAAATTAAAATCGTTTAAAATTATTATATATAAAACTGAAGACTAGGCTTGTTCTTTATGACGTTCACTGTATTGGAAGACTGTATGAAGTGGATGTAAAAGAAAATCTCAGTGTATTCGCCGTGGTGAGAGGCATTATCTTTCACATTGAACGTCATAAAGAACAAGCCTAGTCTTCAGTTTTATATATAATAATTTAAATGTTTTAATTTCATAATTCAGGCACATTGCATGCCTCTCAATATATTGTATTATAATTATATTCACTGTAAGGCTCTCTATCTGTATGTAAATTTTAATTTTAAGACTATGTACGCCATTCAACCATTTTATGTAAAGTATGCATGGTCAGACTATTTACTAATGTTTTATAAGTGTGTTTAAATAATATTTTCACCTAGTTCAAATGTATGTTTGTTAGAAAACTATCACCTGAAGATGACTAGAAAATAAGTCAAAAATATTCGTGACGTATATTAACATTGCATCTCGATGTAACAGAATCCATTTCTACCATCATAGCATGATAAGTGATTGACTGAAAAATAAAAAACTAATTTATATGATATTATTCTGGATTTAATGTTCCTATTACACTACTGTCTTAAATTGACTGAGCATGTTGGAAATTAAGTCAATGACTTTCCGAAAACAGGCTATGAAATATTATAGGTAAAACAATTTTCATCCCGAAAAGGAAGCGAAAAAGAGCATAATTGTATTAAACTTTTTTGTTTCAAATATCTCAGAGAATAACCCTCTTAAATTAATGACATTACCTAGAATTCACTTTGTATTTCCGAACTGCACTTGTATTTATTGTACCGTTCAACATACATGCGCTTGTCACTGAAGATCATTGCTTCCTTGCCTGTTGAGTCAGTCTATCAAACAGCGTCAGATTGTCTTTAAGAACTGAGTTTCTACACATGATTTTGTGCAAACATATCAAGGACCTATTGCGATTTTTCCTGGAATCTCTCCATATACGCCTTATGGCTAGTCTTCTTCTCTGCCTTTCAAGTGTTGCATTTAGTATAGATTCCAGGCATTTCCCTGGTTCTAGGTTACTGCTCCGTTTCCTATGTCCTGTGTCTTGCCTACATTCAGGGAAGTCCTGGAACTTCTTGATTACACCTTGTATACAGAGTGATTCACAAGGAAAGGTAAAAAATTTAGGACACAATATCTTAGACTATTTTGAGTAAAAAAGTTCATATGAACATAGGTCCGTTTTCGAACGATGGCGGAGCTAGATGCATTTTTTGGTAAAACATCTCGCCCCAATGTGAATCAGACGTTACCATATGCTGCTGACGTGAGACAAGGTCAAGGTCGCAATGAATGACTAACATTGGAATCTGCATTGTGAACGATGTAGATAAGAGGAAGAAACCGGGGTGGTGGGGCATTACAAATGTCCAATCGCCTGCCTTGTCTGATGTAATGACACAGAACCTGCAGATAACACAAATACACTATCAGCAATTCACAGCAGTCCAGTCAGCTACCTACAGTACAGTAGTTATACAGGTACAGTTATCGGAAGTGTTAAGTTGTGTTTTTCAAGATGCCTTATAAATTTTCGATTACAGAATACGCCGATATTGTGTATGTTTATGGTTTGTGTGATGGAAGTTCCTTGCATGCCGTCGCTGAATATGAACGACGCTTTCCGAACAGAAGGGTACCATATCGAAGAGTACTTACTGTTTATGGGGTTGGATGAAAGATTTGGTATAACAAAGGAAGGGGGAAACGAGAGAGGCGCTAATCGACCGGATTTTGGATGAGGCATAAAGAACAGCCACGTGCAATTCTCCCGAGGGATAAGCGCGATTCACGCCCGAGCGCAACAGTGCATTGAAGCAGAAGGAGGTATCTTTGAAAATGTGTGAAAATATCGACCCCAACGTCTAGAATATTAGGTATGTATGCATACGTGAATACAAACTTCAAATTTGTCCGTTAGCTGTCTCTAAATGCGAGTTAGTACAATGGAATCTCAGGAGTTTTTGTGAAATCGAAGAGCCATTTCTCCGTAACCGTTCGAAAACGGACCTATATTAATATGAACTTTTTGACTCAGAATGACTTCAGAATTCACATCCTAAATGTTTTACCTTTCCTCGTGAATCGCTTCCAAGACGTTAAGTCCATTGAAACCATGTTCGTATGACTTATGTCCTCTAATATTTTTGTCCACTTTCATTTATGTCCACATTTTATGTGCTTCCATTTTTTTGGGTCCCTGACTATTATGTCCACTTTTATTTAAGTCCACTTTCATTTATGTCCACTTTTATTTAAGTCCACTTTCATGTCAATTCCTTTTGTACCACTGGAAGATGTTCAGACTGTTTTTGATAGCCTTATAGATAATATTAGGCCTGATATAATGGATTTAGCATTGTGCATGGAAAGAACTTACATACGAGGAACACTTATAATCAGGTTCTGGCAGGACAACATCGAACAACTAACATAATAGAGGGCTGGCAGAATCGCTTTCAGAAACA
Organism: Periplaneta americana; assembly: GCF_040183065.1. Taxonomy (NCBI): domain Eukaryota; kingdom Metazoa; phylum Arthropoda; class Insecta; order Blattodea; family Blattidae; genus Periplaneta; species Periplaneta americana. Next base: position 166,390,328 of record NC_091125.1, read on the forward strand.
CATCGTCACACTTCACTCGTCAGTCTGGAAAATCATGGAATTTACCAAGAAAGACCAAAGATATAATGAAATTATAATAGCTAATCCATTTCTTTGGCGGGAATTTGAATGTGCGACTCCCTATTAAAAGATCGTACCTACAAAATTTAAGTCGAGTAGAAGAGATTGTTCGGGATTACAACCACTACAACGAAGGACACATCAGAACTTACCTCAAAGCTATTAGTTATCATCTGAAGCTATATGAAGATGAACAGGCAGAAGAGATTGAGTAGGGAATTGAAGTCAATTTGTAGATGGGCATAATGTATTGTAGTGTCATGTAGTGGACGTAAAAATGTGGACATAACATTTGTGTAATTGGACTAAAATAAAGTGGACATATACTTCATTGTACATATATTTATGGACATAGTGTAGTGGACTTTTATGTAATGGACATAATAAAATGGACATTAAAATTGTGGACATTATAAATAGGACCTAACGTCTGTTTTTCTGTGAATCACCCTGTGTAACTATATAATGTCCAACGACAATGGAGTTATGACTCACACTGACGTCACTGGATCTCATCCCGTGGCCTTCTGTTGTGTGAAGGTTTCTAAAGCAATAGATGCTGAAATAGAGTGTAGAACTAAAAGCCTGCACTATATACAGTGTACACATGTGTGGCTGAAATTGTATTTTCCTTCGCAACTCGGCCGAATAATGCATTCTGTTACTATTCTATATATTCGCACAACGCAGAGGCGGTCGAATGTGCGTCTGCCATTTCTATGTGACTAATGTCCTTACATCAATCATTCTGTGTTACTCTGCAATGTCCAAAATAACTTCGTAAATACCACCAGCTGCGCAGTGGTGCAAAAGGCGTGTATGAGATTTTACATATGTCTATATTACTACAGCCCCTGTCTCCGCTACCATCATACTCCACTTGTACTGAGTTGTCACTCAATACCTTGCTTGAAACTCCAGGAATTCCTCAAAAAAATATATTATTTTTACAATACTTCCTCTATTACTTTAATATACAATATTATTTATATGGGACGTGGGTTTAATTTACTGTTTATTTCGCCGTATCAACTGCGATAGTATCTAATGTCGATTTTTACTTCGTTATTTAACGACGCTGTATCAACTACTGAGTTATTTATCGTCGATGCAATTTGTGATAGCGAGATAGTATTTGACGATTTTGAGGCAGAGGATTCACCATAGATTAGCTGACATTGACTTATGGGTAGGGAAAACCTCGAAAAGACCCAACATGATAATCAGCCCAAGCGGGAATCGTACTCACTCCCCAGCGCAACTCCGGATCAGCAGGCAAACTCGGTACCGCCTGAGCTACGTCGGTGGCTTATCTAATGTCGATGGAACTGGTGTCAGAATAATATTTGAAGACATGAGTACTAGAATCCGAATAAATGAATGCATTAATTAATTAATTAAGAATAAAGAATACCTAATAATAACAATGTCTTAATAAACTTCATTATCCTTCAGAACTGTTGTATGAAATGTATTCTATAGTATCAGTGAAATGTATTCTATAGTATCAGTGAAATGTGTTCTATAGTATCAGTGAAATGTGTTCTATAGTATCAGTGAAATGTGTTCTATAGTATCAGTGAAATGTGTTCTATAGTATCAGTGAAATGTGTTCTATAGTATCAGTGAAATGTGTTCTATAGTATCAGTGAAATGTATTCTATAGTATCAGTGAAATGTGTTCTATAGTATCAGTGAAATGTGTTCTGTAGTATCAGTGAAATGTGTTCTATAGTATCAGTGAAATGTGTTCTAAAGTATCTGTGAAATGTATTCTACAGTATCAGTGAAATGTGTTCTATAGTATCAGTGAAATATGTTCTATAGTGTCAGTGAAATGTGTTCTATAGTGTCAGTGAAATGTGTTTTAAAGTATCTGTGAAATGTATTCTATAGTATCAGTGAAATGTGTTCTATAGTGTCAGTGAAATGTCTTCTATAGTATCAGTGAAATGTGTTCTATAGTATCAGTGAAATGTGTTTTAAAGTATCTGTGAAATGTATTCTATAGTATCAGTGAAATGTCTTCTATAGTATCAGTGAAATGTGTTCTATAGTGTCAGTGAAATGTGTTTTAAAGTATCTGTGAAATGTATTCTATAGTATCAGTGAAATGTGTTCTATAGTGTCAGTGAAATGTCTTCTATAGTATCAGTGAAATGTGTTCTATAGTATCAGTGAAATGTGTTTTAAAGTATCTGTGAAATGTATTCTATAGTATCAGTGAAATGTGTTCTATAGTGTCAGTGAAATGAATCCTCTAGATTAAAAAACCACTAAAGACCATTTTATTCAGAACTCAGTTATGCCCACATATTGCTTGCTAAGAATGAATTGTAATGATTTGTATAGTTTCAATTCAAAAACCCACTAAATTTAAAGCAAAAGGTTTGTTAAAAGTCACTGTTAGGTTGAAAATTCCCTCTATTTGCCACCAGTTACTGTCAAATTCCTTTAGTTTGTGAAAGTGGATATAGGGGATTTTGAATCTATAGGATTCAAATGTGTTCTATAGTATTAGTGAAATGTGTTCTATAGTGTCAGTGAGATGTGTTCTATAGTATCAGTGAAATCTGTTCTATATTTTCCTAAGAACCTTATTCTCAAACACCCTTAACCTATGTTCCTCTCTCAAAGTGAGAGTCCAAGTTTCACAACCATACAGAACAACCGGTAATATAACTATTTTACGAGTATAAATTCTAACTTTCAGATTTTTTGACAACAGACTGGATGATAAATCTTCTCAACCGAATAATAATAGACATTTCCCATATTTATTCTGTGTTTAATTTCCTCCCGAGTATCATTTATATTTATTACTGTTGCACCTCTTCAAAGGATAAATTTCCAATTTTTATATTTCCATTTCGTACAATATTCTGGTCACGAGACATAATCATATACTTTGTCTTTTCGGGATTTACTTCCAAATCTATCTCTTTACTTGCTTCAAGTAAAATTCCCGTGTTTTCCTTAATCGTTTGTGGATTTTCTCCTAACATATTCACATCATCCGCATAGACAAGCAGCTCATGTAACCCGTTCAATTCCAAGCCCTCTCTGTTATCCTGGACTTTCCTAATGGCATATTCTAGAGCGAAGCTAAAAAGTAAAGGTGATAGTGCATCTCCTTGCTTTAGCCCACAGCGAATTTGAAACGCATCTGACAGAAACTGACCTATACGGACTGTGCTGTACGTTTCACTGAGACACATTTTAATTAATCTAATTAGTTTCTTGGGAATACCAAATTCAATAAGAATATCATATAAAACTTCTCTCTTAACCGAGTTATATGCCTTTTTGAAATCTATGAAAAACTGATGCACTGTACCCTTATACTCCCATTTTTTCTCCATTATCTATCGAATAAAAAATATCTGATAATAGCTGATCTATTACGCCTAAAACCACACTGATGATCCCCAATAATTTCATCTACATATGGATTTAATCTTCTCAGTTAGGTTGTACTAGTAGACTATGTTGTAAACCTCTTCTATATAATATTTCAACTAGACTGTGACTATAATTAGGACCAAAGTCCTACTACTAGTACTATTAAGATTTGTTTTTACATGTTACGTAATTATTCTAGCTGTGAAGCGATGTGCGAATGGAATGGAATGTAAATAAATACAATACACTACAATACAATACAATACAATACAATACCACACCACGATTCATTCATTACAGCCGGTGTACTAGATTATGAAAAAATACTCAATCCCACAGCTGTGTATGTGTGGGAAAGATTTTCAGAAAAAGTAATCCTTTACAGTCGCTCCTACGTACAATTTTCTTTTCTATTTTTACTTTCAGCTCCCCGGTTTAATTTCTCTGCAATATTCCCCCTAATTACATTTCAGGACTACGGTGCGAAAGATTGTTACGTAACAATGAGGGAAAGGAAGCGAGAAGAAAAATTATCTGAAATAGGATTAGACATGAAAAGTTGTTCTCAAGGATGGATTATCTGCCTCTCGTCTTCGCAGCGGCTTCCGTTCGTTTGCCTTGTTTCTTGTATCTTACATTTCACACGGAATAAGGGATTATGTGCACACACTTCTCCGTCATCCCGCAGGAGTTGGGCTGCAAGAATATAAGCAACATTTCAAAATGTTCCACATAAATGCAGTATTGGTTCTTTGCTAGGGTTTGTAGCTAAAATAATTTCGGAATAATTTTTTATTTAGGAATAGTAGTAATGCTTATAGGTAACATTCATAATAACAATCTCCAGTTGTCCACACCTGTGGAGTAACGGTTAGCGTGTCTAGCCGCGAAAGCAGGTGGCACGGGTTCGATTCCCGGTCGGGGTAAGTTACCTGGTTGAGGTTTTTTCCGGGGTTTTCCCCTCAACCCAATGTCAGCAAATGGTGGGTAACTTTCGGTGTTGGACCTCGGACTCATTTCACCGCCATTATCACCTTCATCTCATTCAGACGCTAAATAACCTAGATGTTGATAAAGCATATATTATTAACTTATTTACTTATTAATTCTTATTTATTTATTTTATTTTTTATTTATTTACTTATTTATTTATTTTTCATTATATTGTTATTTATTTTGTTTCTTTATTTGTTTACATGTTTACTTGTTTATTTATTTATTTATTTAGTTATTTATTTATTTATTTATTTCTGTATTTATTTATTTGTGTATTCATTTATTTATTTGTGTATTTATTTATTTATTTATTTATTTATTTATTTATTTATTCATTCATTCTTTCATTTATTGATTTTATTTTTAATTTTATTATTTCTTTATTTATATATACAGTATATTTATATATTTATTCACGTATTTATTCATTCATTTATTCATTATTTACTTATTTATTTGTTTGTTTATTTATTTATTTATTTATTTATCTATCTATTTATGTATTTATTAATACATTAAATTTATTATATATATTTAGTTATTTATTTATGTATTTATTTGTAATTATTGTATTTATATATATACTTATTTATTTACTTATTTATTTGCGTACTTACTTATTTATTAATTTATTTACCTACTTATTCACTTATTTACTTATTAATTCTTATTTGTTTATTTTATTTTTTTATTTATTTAATTACATATTTTTTATTAATTTTTATTTATTTATTTACTTGTTTATTGTTTATTTATTTATATGTTTATTTGTTTACTTCTTTACTTTTGTATTTTTATATATATATATATATTTATTTCATTTATTTATTTACTTATTTACCTATTTATTTATTTATTTGTGTATTTATTTATTTGTGTATTTATGTATTTATTTATTTATTTATTCATTAATTCATTCATTTATTGATTTACTTTTAATTTTTATTATTTATTTATATATACAGTATATTTATATATTTATTTATTTACGTATTTATTCATTCATTTATTCATTATTTACTTATGTATTTGTTTGTTTATTTATTTATTCATTTATTTATTTATTCATCTCTCAATTTATGTATTTATTGATAAATTTAATTTAATTATTATATATATATATTTAGTTATTTATTTATGTATTTATTTGTTTATTATGTATTTATATATATATTTAGTTATTTATTTATGTATTTATTTGTTTATTATGTATTTATATATATATATTTACTTATTTATTTACTTACTTATTCACTTGTTTACTTATTAATTCTTATTTATTTATTTTATTTTTTGTTTATTTAATTATATACTGTTTATTAATTTTTTATTTATTTATTTATTTACTTGTTTACTTGTTTATTTATTTAGTTATTTATTTATTTATTTATTTACTTCTGTACTTCTTTATTTATGCATTTATGTATTTATTTGTGTATTTATTTATTTATTTATTTATTTATTTATTTATTTATTTATTTATTTATTTATTTATTTATTTATTTATTTATTTATTTATTCATGCATTCATTTGCTGTCATGTACAAAATAACACATGAATCACGTTTATATTGTTATACAGTTATTCCACACGTCAAAATATGGAAACTCGTTTCGCTCGTTCCCCAAATATTGACCAGTGCCATAATAGTACATTATGCAACGAGCCTATAATGAAGGTAATTAAGAAGCGAGTATGGATATTTATGAAACGAGCGCAAGCGAGTTTCATAATTTTCATACGAGCTTCTTAATTACCATTATAGGCGAGTTTCATACGACTTTTTATGCTCCACCATATTTCTAACTTGATATTATTAATTTTCTTTGTATCTGACCTTGACCAATGTTCCATATGTTGTGAGATGTGCGCAGACGCGAAAGTATTGATTTTTTTCCGAGGAACAGATGTTCACATTGACCTTGCTAGGCCATAAGAACCTACAGATATAACATTGAAATTAAATTAGACATTGAAAAACGAGATGACAAATTGAATTTATTTGAATATTATTTACAATCAACGCTAATTATTATAGTAACAGAACATAACCTTCTGCGACAGTATTGGATTTCCAGCCTCCGTGACTTTTCGCCAATTCTCTTTCGATTGCATATCCGAGAATAATCGATACTTGCGGTTTTATAACGGTCATTGGCTGAACAGTTGTAACCTGAGTCATCATTGGCTGAAAGACCTGACCTTTAATGAGTAGGTGTACTTTAATGACATGCATTAAAGGTCTGCTACCAGGTGTATAATTACTACATTTCAGCATGATCGAGCATAAAGTATATAACATTATAAATATTTGACTCTCATAGGTGTGTGACGAAGAAAGGAGCGATACAGATTGCTGGGTGGTATGGTGTTTGTATGGGGGAACATTTTAATGCATAACTTTGGACTATAGATACCTAAATTTATTTCACAGATGTATAGTTAAGAATTGATATTAAATTAATATAAGAAAAATGAAAGGGTTTTTCTGGTCCTCGGAGGTGTGTCTAACCAAACCCTGTAATACCCTCAGTACAGTAAACTATATCGTTTTACCCTGTCTTTTTTTAAACCATTGCTTCAGTACCACATCATCAATATCGTGGCTTCTGATTAGTTCAGTAAGAATATGAAGTATATGTTCACCAATAACCATGATATTCAAACATCTGTATTACACAACTTGTTTTTCAAAGCCGATGCGACATTGGAAAGTGGGCTATGCGTGCTGTGTTTATTTTGCATCTGCACAGCGCAGGGACGGGTGATTACGCAACAGTGATGAAGGGCTCTCAGGGGATGCGGCGGAATTGTTGCTAATTATTATTTTTGTTTCACCACCCCCTCCCCCCTACGTTTTGCTTGCTGTTCCACTGTTAAAACCACCGTCATCATGGTTGCAAATGCACTTCTGTCACACTCATTCTACATTTTCACATTCTATAACACGTTCAGGTATGAAATAAGTATAAATGGAATGTATTGTGGCATGTAAAAATGTATTTACAGATATTTTAAAAATATTCGTTTTTATCATCCCTTTCCATGAAGAGCTGATTTTTAGCATGCTTTCTGCCTGACGGTATGGCAGCATGTACATTTATTTCTACTAAAATATTGGCTTCTTTCTATAATCATCATCATCATCACCATTATTTCCTTTTCCATTCTTTCCTGGCTTAGTTACCTCATGAGTGATGCCTTACTGGTATCATTTATGAGGTAAAAACCAGTCTTCGGACAGCTGACTAAACAAGAATATGATATGTTATGGTTGCGTATTGAAATCAGTAAATTACAATAATCAAAGTTACACAACACAGAACTGCACGCATTGTATTCTTCACCTGACATAATTAGGAACATTAAATCCAGACGTTTGAGATGGACAGGGCATGTAGCACGTATGGGCGAATCCAGAAATGCATATAGAGTGTTAGTTGGAAGGCCGGAGAGAAAAAGACCTTTCGGGAGGCCGAGACGTAGATGGGAAGATAATATTAAAATGGATTTGAGGGAGGTGTGATATGATGATAGAGACTGGATTAATCTTGCTCAGGGTAGGGACCAATGGCGGTCTTATGTGAGGGCGGCAATGAACCTCCGTGTTCCTTAAAAGCCAGTAAGTAAGTAAGTAAATTACAATAAGTAAGGATGCATTGTTGGTGTGCATTTTATCCATCTGTCCTAGTGCCACATAAGGATAGTGCTGAAAAATTAGATTTAGAAGATTTTTGTGACGAACTTATAGGGAGAAATACAATTGTGCGAGATCGTGCGTATTTCCTTGCTTTCCGCACAGAACCAATACGCGGTAAGTGTGAAATACCACATTCAGTATTCCCAACGTAACACACATAACAATTTCCCTCTTCTTACCGCTTAAGCGCGACATTCATTTTACTGCTTTAGGCTTTTAACATATTATTTTTAGAGACGTTTAACATTGTAATAATTATAAATTGGAAACTTACCACTGCAATTTCACCTAAATTGCAATGTTAATTATTGTTTTTAAATATTTGCAAAAATTAAGTAAACTCTACTACTCCACGAAACTTATTGCATTCTTGATACAAGTAACATTAAGGAAGCCGTGAAAAAATCAACAAGATTCCAGATGCCGATGTTATTACTGCAATATGTTATATAAATAATATTGTTAAAATATTAAAATGAAAAATAAATCATTACATAACCTTACCGTTTGTTTTAAGTTCGTATTTATAGACTGGGGGGAAAAAAAGACAGACGTATATCACGGCCCGCTTGGAGTATAGTAAACACAGAAAACATTTTATAGCAACACTGTTGAAGAAAGATATTTTGGTTTTCCGAAGTTGACGTCCTTAAACAGAAACCAACATGGAGATTTCATTGCAACTAATTAGAAATTCGTCTTTCAGGTATGTAATAAATGATGTTCGCACAAAATAATGTACGATACACGAGCGGTATGTTTGTTTTCATGTTCTCGGAAATTAAAAAAGCTCAACTGCGTTTCGCTTTTTCAATCTTTGCCTCGACCATGAAAACGTCAGCATACCGCTCTTGTGACGTATATTACTATTGCATACTCCGTGCTACGTAATAGTGAGTCCACTTTCGTATTATCAATTTACAGTTAGAAAGAATTCAAGTCCCCAAGTTAAAATGTTTATATGATTGTAACATTCTATTTAATTACTAAAAATGGATAATTTTGCAGACAGCTACGCACAAGGTAATGCGGAAAATGTTTTTGTGCGAGATCGTGCGTATTTGCTTGGTTTCCGCACAAAACCAATCCTCGGAAAGTCTAAAATTCCACATTCAGTATTCCCAACCTAACACACACAACAATTTCCCTCTTCTTACCGCTTAAGTGACATATTGATTTTACTGCTTTAGGCTTTTAACATATTATTTTTAAAACATAAAATTTACTCTGTCACACGTTAAAAGTGTTAAAATTGTTAAAAAGGTATTTACCTTCGACAGACGGCCCGTTTCGACGCTATTTGTCGTCGTCTTCAGTGTCTCTTGAACCACTGGTGATCTTGGCTCTGCGGTGTGCAGTTGTCGATGGTAGGGGTGGGGGTGTGTTGCTCCTATGGTAGGGGTTGGCTGTCTGTATGCTATGACGTACTATGACGTCAAACAATGTGTGCGTATTGAACTGTAGTTGCATGTTAAGTATATATTGTGGGTGTGCTATTGTATTCTTATATATTTCGTACTGTTCTAGGATGTTTAACTGTGAACTTTTTGGTGTGATGTGTAAAATTTCCATATGTGTTTCTATATTATTGTAGTCATGATTATAGTCGATAATGTGATCTGCATAATTTGATGTAATGTAAGGTTTTAACGTGTGACTGAGTAAATTTTATGTTTTAAACAAAGTGTTAACGAGAACTTTAATCAATGATATTATTTTTATAGACGTTCAATATAGTAATAATTATAAATTGGAAACTTACCAATGCAATTTCACCTAAATTACACTGTTTATTATTGTTTTTAAATATTTGCAAAAATTAAGTAAACTCTACAACCACAGTCTCCAGTGCATCGACTTCCTGCCAGACGGAGGGTTTATCAAATACTGCCATCTATAGTGCTAATGCTTCAACTTCGACGGAAACTGCAAAATCAATATTCATGCTAAAACGTTTCACAATAGAAAAAACTGGTGGCGGTGCTCCAGTGACTCTGAATAACTGCACAACTGTGACAATTAATTGTAATGTGCAGAAATAAATAATTTTGTTATAATTTCAATGTGCAGAAATAAATAATTTTCTTAAAGTATTAAAATGAAAAATAAATCATTACATAACCTTACCGTTTGTTTTAAGTTCGCATTTATAGACTGGGGGGAAGAAAAAGACAGACGTATATCACGGCCTGCTGGAGTATAGTAAACACAGAAAACATTTTATAGGAACAATGTTGAAGATAGATATATTTGTTTTCCAAAGTTGCCGTCATTGAACAGAAACCAAGATGGAGATTTCATTGCAAATAATTAGAAATTCCTCTTTCAGGTATGTAATAAACGATCTTCGCACAAAATAATGTACGATACAAGAGCGGTATGTTGACGTTTTCATGTTCGAGGAAAAGATTGAAAAAGCGAAACGCAGTACTATTGTGCGAGATCGTGGGTATTTGCTTGGTTTCCGCACAAAACCAATCCGCGGAAAGCCTAAAATTCCACATTCAGTATTCCCAACCTAACACACATAACAATTTCCCTCTTTTTACCGCTTAAGTGACATATTGATTTTACTGCTTTAGGCTTTAACATATTATTTTTAGAGACGTTCAATATAGTAATAATTATAAATTGGAAACTTACCAATGCAACTTCACCTAAATTGCACTGTTAATTATTGTTTTTAAATATTTGCAAAAATTAAGTAAACTCTACAATTCCACTAAAGTTATTGCATTCGTGATGCAAGTAACATTAACGAAGCCGTGAAAAAATCAACAAGGTTCCAGACTTATCATAGACTGGGGGAAAAAAAGACAGACGTATATTACAGCCTGCTGGAGTATAGTAAACACAGAAAACATTTTAAAGCAACAATGTTGAAGATAGATATTTTTGTTTTGCAAATTTGCCGTCATTGAACAGAAACCAAGATGGAGATTTCATTGCAACTAATTAGAAATTCCTCTTTCAGGTATGTAATAAACGATCTTCGCACAAAATAATGTACGATACACGAGCGGTATGTTTTCTTTCAATTCTCGGAAATTAAAAAAGCTCAACTACGTTTCGCTTTTTCAAACTTTTCCTCTAACATGAAAACTTCAACATACCGCTCTTGTAACGCATATTACTATTTTGTATACAGTTACTAGTATGAAGGAACAAATTAGTATTCACAAAAATCCAAAAGAATGTTACCTACAAGTAAATAGAACATAGCCCCTGGACCTTATTCTAAGTACATATATTACAAAATCGTTCTTAGATCTCCATTTTGTTATTTTTAACATTCCAAAGTATATTGTATAGGTCTATACTATCCGTAGTTACATCAATATTACGAAAAATAATATCATTAAAGGGGGGATTTATGAGATTCTTTTGGGAAATTATGATCAAGTAGTTTGAGCCCACCCAATGTTTTTAAAAAGTTGGCGCCACTGAACAAGAGGATCGTCATTTCTCCTCCACAAGGAGGTCACGGTCCATGTTGAGCTCAGCGGTACCCGTCAGTCGTTCATTAAAGCTTGATACTGAACTGGAAGCCATTCGGAGCTGCCACGGGCCATTGTTTATAATATTAGGACCCCATTAGGTCGCTGATTGAATCTGGATAATTCAACGTCTCTTTGACATGTCTACTGCTTCACTGGGCTCGTAGGAACTGTGAACGGTATGATTAGAACAACACGAATTACTACGGTTTTCAGATGGTATCTGTTACCTCAGTCATAATATTATTGTCTGTGCCACGGTCTGCGAAATTTAACTTCAAATAATAATCTTTACTCCTGGTAGAGTGCTAGAGAAGGCCGTATGACCTTTACTCTGCCAGGTTAAATAAATCATTATTACTTATTTACTTACTTACTTACTTACTTACTTACTTACTTACTTACTTACTTACTTACTTACTTACTTACTGGCTTTTAAGGAACCCGAAGGTTCATTGCCGCCCTCACATAAGCCCGCCATCGGTCCCTATCCTGTGCAAGATTAATCCAGTCTCTATCATCATATCCCACCTCCCTCAAATCCATTTTAATATTATCCTCCCATCTACGTCTCGGCCTCGCCAAAAGTCTTTTTCCCTCCGGTCTCCCAACTAACACTCTATATTCATTTCTGGATTCGCCCATACGTGCTACATGCCCTGCCCATCTCAGACGTCTGGATTTAATGTTCCTAATGATGTCACGTGAAGAATACAATGCGTGCAGTTCTGCGTTGTGTAACTTTCTCCATTCTCCTGTAACTTCATCCCGCTTAGCCCCAAATATTTTCCTAAGCAACTTATTCTCAAACACCCTTAACCTATTATTATTATTATTATTATTATTATTATTATTATTATTATTATTAAACTAATCTATTTAACACGTTTCAGCATTCTTGTGACGAAAATGT